>NC_053161.1:175760086-175821072 GCF_016835505.1 Polypterus senegalus
TAAATTACTTAGTAAGTTTTTCTTAATTTTTCACTTAATCTGGCACTTAATTGTTGAATCTGCCTCAATAATAATTTAAGATATGAAGAGGTAGAAGAAGTGACTGTGAAGGTAGTAGGGATGAGAACAGCACCTGTACGCATACGCTGCATGGCCACCCTGCTACTTAGAGTTAATTCTACAATAAAATAAAAATAAAAAGAGGAATAACCTTAGTGGTCAATCATCACCCCAAAAGCAGACAGTAGAGGTCACGTAGTATATGTGTACCAAATTTCAGGTCAAACTGTTTACGAGCTACAGGTGATTTAAAATCCTGGACAGCCACGGTAGCGTATTATATATATCAAGATTATATTATGTATAAGATAAGTAAGCAATTTTATTTTTTATCTACCATAAACTTCCTATATTTATTTTGTGGATTCAGAGGCTCTCTTTGCGATTTTTTTTGTTTATTCCTTAATGAAGGAAATGTCATCTGTTTTCACAGCATCGTAGCCAATGTGTTGGTGTTACAGCTTTTTTGTAAAAAAAAGTAATAGGAAGATGTTTTTTTAATACGTTCATAATCAAAAAACGAATTTAAATTTATCAAAATCAAAGGTAAAGTATAGACCAAATATTTCTGGTTCATTTTGTCTTTTGCCATATCAATAAATAAATCTCAAGGAGAATCATTGCAAATTGCTGGAATCAACGTGGACAACTTTATGTGGCACATTCAAGGGTGGGAAGTCCTAAGAACCTTTTATATATTGGCTAAAGACGGAAAAACTACAAACGTTGAATATAACAAGACACTTCAGTAAGCACTACATGCACATTAGTGAGTCTTCATTGTTTGTTAATTTATTTTTATTTTTAAAGTTGTATTTTTTTAATCATTTTTCTCAAACAATTTAAAAAAAAAACAACTTTATTTTCCCCCCTGGCAACGCTGGGTACTTCAGTCAGTTCATTTTATCGTGTTCATCTCAGGTAAAGGAGGCATACTCACAATGTAATGGCAGCAACTTTGAGGTGGATCTCCCTAACATTTCTTTTTTTTGAGTCTAAGAAAACAACACTCCAAAAAGAGCTGACAAATGTACAATTAAAAATAAGAGTTCAGTAGATTCTTCAGCCCTAGAAGCATCACGCATATCAAAGAACTCAAACGGTGTTTTACTAACTGGATGGTCTCTGTGCAGTGTTTTAAACAGCCAATCTCTCATTTTGTTATTGATTAAATATAAAGAAAAGGTTCAGATTGGCAGCATTTTCTTTTCTGAGGTGACCAATTTATGAATTTTTATGAATTATTAAGCTCTGTATAAAATTATTACCTGTCTTTTCTGTTATGTTCACTCCATTTATAGGGCATAAAATATTTAAAAAAAGGAGTCGAGTGGTGTGATTGCCTTTAATTAAAGACCAATTCTTTTATTGAAAAGAAATCTCCAAATTTTAAACAAAAGTCTGAATAGACAATCCTAAGATGATTTTCATCAATCAATTAGTGTTAACTGATAAGAATGTTATTCAATCAATCAATCAATCAACATTTATTTATATAGCACATATTCATACAAAAAAATGTAGCTCAAAGTGCTTTACAAAATGAATAGAAAAATAGAAGACACAATAAAAAATAAACATAAGTCAACATTAATTAACATAGAATAAGTAAGGTCCGATGGCCAGGGTGGACAGAAAGAACAAAAAAAAAAAAAACTTATTATTATAATAAATTATTATAAATTTATTTTATAAATTATTATTATTTTATAAATTATTATTATTAAATAATTGTTATTAAACAATTTACTTAAGATTAGCAGCTTCATGGCGGATGTGTTCAGTTTCTCGGAGAGAAAAGTCATGTGAAGAAGAATTATGTTTATTTATTAAAAGCCAACTCATCCATACTTGTTAATGAAGAGCAGTGCATTTTATCGGTACCTTACTATTTTTTGCTGGGTCATAACAACAGAAACTCTGACCTATGAATTTTGCTAACAATGAAATTGGGCATTTAGTTCGATTTGCTAGAAGGATTTTTTAAGAAACCTTTTTTGGTACGGCTAATTTGAATAGTTATGTTGAGTGTGGAGACCTCAGGCAGAGAGCTTCATTTCCCTGATATTCTATTTTTAATCACCACCTCTTCAATTTTGCGGATTGTTGTTCTGTATAAAATTAAAAAGAACCTCGACCATATTTTCATATCCCTTCGCCAAATCATCCCCTGCCACAGTTATTGACATTCTTGAACACGGTGACCTTGCTTTCTGCCTACTGCAGGCAACCAGAAAATAATCACAGTTGTAATCACTTGTATTGTTATTATTGCATGTGATAAAGAGAATACTAAATAAATCTGGAAATCTGTTATTGCCCTGGATATTTCATTTAAATAGAAGACTAACATAAACTCATTTGAAATTGGATCACAGTGTTTTTCCATACAGTTTGGTGTATGAGGTTTACAGCCAGCATCAGTCTGACATGGGGAAGGAGAACACGTAAGATGGCACTTTGTGGATGAAGCAAGTCAGGAACTGGAAAGCTGCTTGCTTACAAACACGGCAGACCTGACAATGTATACAAATGCTAAACAGTCGGCTTACTTTGCTTGTGCCACGTGAAAATACTGACACACACTGAAGAGTTTACCATGTTGAAGCTGGAAGAACAGATATAATGTGGGACGTTGTAATGAATGAGGTGCCATTTAGTTGGGGTAGACATGTTTTGTGTACAGCCGTACTGAAATGCTGATGCAGGCTCATGGGATATTCATAGGATTTTTTCCTACATGTTGCCTCCTAGCATACTGACAGCTGTACCTTCGTATTATGCCACCTAATGTCAGTACTGCCATCTGTGTTAAGGTCCGTTTGATTTTCACACTGTAAGTATGTCTTAGTAGGTCACATGTCACTGCTTTGTTCCGTTTATGTCTTAATACAAATTCAGTGAGCACAAGTTAAACTAATACATGAAGCAAATCCAGAGGCCTGCCGTTCAGCACTTTTACTGTTAAACACAATTCGTGTAAGCAAAGAAGTGAATACCAGTGGGTGCAGAACTGCTTGGAGGGGATTTCCTCAAACATTTTGGATCTTTACCCGACACATCCTAATTTGATCTAATTAATGAGTAATGATGATCAAACTAATGAGTTACTCACCATGACCCTCAATAGCAAATGTGACTGGGAAGAAGAGATGATGAGGTGAATAATGAGTTACAGTCAATTTGCAGTAATGTGATTTTTTTAAACTGCCTGACTTGACATAAACATTAACTAATTAATATAGTATTATAAAAAAATATTTTTAGTTATTTATTTTTTTAGATCTGAAGGGTGTATTTATGACAGAATTAAATCCCATTACCGAGAAAGTGTCTGCCATTTACTGTAACACCAAGAAGGATGTGAAAGAGGAGACATGTGAGGCTGAAATAAACACCATGGAGATAACTAGTGTAAATATTAATGAGGAGGATTTGGAAGGAGATGAGGCTTATGAACTGGTAACTGTGGGCATTAAAGAAGAGGCTGAGAAGACGTTCGTCAGCATTGAGACGCACAAATATAAAATCATGGAACAGGACAACGTCAAGTTGAGGTCTGAATCATTAAAGTCTCACACAGAGACAACGGAGGATATTTTGCCTGTTGAAACTCATGGAAAAAAAAAAAAATTAAGGTCATTTCCGGAGGGTGGGACTGGACTGCGTGTCTGCCTGGGGGATTGCAAACCAGGATCCCGAGTTGTTTCACCATGTAGTGGGTGCGGCAACGCACTGTACCAGTGCATGCTCCCCAACTTGACTTGACTTGAACTCATGATGATCCACCACCACCAACACATCAATCTAAAGAAATAAAAGTGTGGAATTAAAATAAGCATGAGTTGTATTGTTGGAATTATGGACCCAAAAGGGAGGTCTTGTTCACTTTTTCAAATCGAGATTATTTCTTCACACTTCTGGCATATTTACCACATGAAGTTGTGTTCTAAAGTAATTTTTTTTTTTCCACTTTATAATGGAGGTAAAGGGCACTGGGGTCAAAATGTGAAAAACAAAGACCTTAAACTTACCAAAATACGTCCCTTTTTGAGACTTCACACCAAACACTTTAAACACCTTAAGCACCTACATAAATAAAATATCATTATTATTGTGAGAGTTATCCCTTTTGAAGTGAAACCTGCTGTGTGCCTCGCCTTTCTCCTCATCTTCCTACTTGGAACTCTTCCCCCTCAGGGACGTGGTTTGGTTTACTCCAGTGTGTACTTTGTCAGCAAGTACTGTTATTGACATTGAATTTTAAGGTCCAGATAAGAGTGGCTGACTCTGTTCAGTAGCCAACTGGAAAATAATCACATGATCAGTCAGTGTTTACCCTTCCAAAGATAAAAAGTTGTACCAGCGTTATGATTCAAATTGTGGATCCCTGCACAGTGGAGACGAACGGTGTACTTCAATCTGTACAGAGAGTGAGGATCCTCCACAAGATGGAGAGATGTACTTTAGCCCACCATGTTTATCTCCTTTGAGCGATTTTTGTCAGGCCATGACAGAGGCTTGCAGGGAATGTTTTTTTACGTCTTCCTCTGCTAAGGTTTCGAGTAAGTCAGTTCGATCATTACCTGTGCTGCAAAGCCTCTGAGCTGTATACTTGGGAAAAATTAGATGGATGTACTTGCAGTACAAGTTATTTGATAAATTTGCATTAACTTTTTGCGAGGTCCATGCAGCAGAGCAATCGTTTCAGCAGTAGATGGCATCGTGAACGCACTTCAACAAAATCATACCATTTAAGAAATCTGCATAAAAATCTGTAATGCGCATTTCAAATGTAGAATCATACTGAATCACACTTGCCAAGTTTGATCACTGCGAGTTATTTGGGCTTGGATGACCTAAAATAGATTGTACAGAACAAATAAGGAGGGTGTGCCATACGGATTGCAGTCAAACCACATGTACTTCAGAAGAGCTTATCCACCAGAAGCTAAGCATGTTCAGTTCCAGCCAGTATTGGGATGGTACACACTGAAGAGTTTACCATGTTGTAGCTGGAAGAACAGATATAATGTGGGACGTTGTAATGAATGAGGTGCCATTTAGTTGGGGTAGACATGTTTTGCGTACAGCCGTACTGAAATGCTGATGCAGGCTCATGGGATATTCATAGGATTTTTTCCTACATGTTGCCTCCTAGCATACTGACAGCTGTACCTTCATATTATGCCACCTAATGTCAGTAATGCCATCTGTGTTAAGGTCCGTTTGATTTTCACACTGTAAGTATGTCTTAGTAGGTCACATGTCACTGCTTTGTTCCCACTATGTCTTAATACAAATTCAGTGAGCACAAGTTAAACTAATACATGAAGCAAATCCAGAGGCCAGCCATTCAGCACTTTTACTTTTAAACCATAGACCATCTAGAAAAAGCTTGGGTTGCTGCTGGGAAAGATGTTGGCGACACCAGCAGGAGGCACTTACCCTTTGGTCTGTATGTGCGGATCCCATGGTCGGGGACACTGTGCTATAAAAATGTTGGTGTCCTTAGGATGAGAGGTAAAACCGAGGTGCTGACTCTCTGTGGTCATTAAAGATTCCTGGGCATTATTGGAAAAGAGTAGGGTGTATCGCCAATGTCCAGGCTAAATTGTCCACTACGGCTTAGTCACTCTGTCCCCCTAATCATCCCCTGTCTCTAATTGGCGAAATATCACTGACACCTTCAGCACCTATTAGCTCATGTGTGGTGCAAAAATGGCTGCCACTGCATCATGGACATGGATGCTACATATTGGTGGTGGTTGAAGTGGTTCTCTTCTGTCTATGTAAAGCACTTTGAGCAGCAAGAATAGCACTATATAAATGTAAAAAAGTATCATCCATACAAAAGCTGGGTCGAGAACCAAATTTACATTCATCTCAATAAATTTATTCAAACTCGTGGCAAGATGTTCAATAAATCCTCTGTATTTTAAGAGGATTAAGAGGATTTAAGATGATGTTCTCTTCTGCATCGATGCCCAGTTCACTAAAGATGAGGTTAGGTTACTCCGCACACACTGCCTTGGCCATTTTGGTTTCACTCATTCTGTTTAGCTTCCGACTGGAAAGACCATGTAAAAGAGGGGTTTCATGGACTTCTGAACAATGTCCTAATTCACAGGGTTTGGCCAACAGAAAGCGGAGTGCAGGAGTCACCATCAGATGACTGGAGATGACAGACAGTTGAATTTGAAGATTTTATCATTTATTTAAAGCAACAAACAATTTACACCAACAAACAAGAAAGCACGCTGTAAGTAAATCAAGAGAGCAGAATTCAAAGTCTCTCGGGAACAGGAAACCCCTTTTGGCCGAGGGCGTTATTTTACTAAACTTTCTTGTAATTATTATTATTATTAGACTGATGCCGAGGCGACTTACAACATGTGAGACACAATTGCTTACATTTCTTTTGTTTATTCACTATTAGCACAAGCAGGTGAAGTGACCTCCTCATGGTGACATACTATCAGTGTCTTATCAGTCATAACATATCAAATCCTTTTGAAATTCATTCTAAAACACGTCTTTGACAGGTTACAATTGCTAGTACCATATGAAAGCTCTCTGAAAGAATATTTTTCTGGGTAGGAAAAAAAATTCCAGTTAGTTCAAGAATTAACAATTTAACACGAACATAAAAAGGGGAAACTTCAGAACATTTAAATTCTTTGGGGTGGTACACCAAGACAAAAGGGTTGATGTCCTTGGTGTAGATCTTCTCCAATTAAGCCCACTTCTGAAGGTGGCACCCTATCTGAATTCTTTTGTGGCCCTGAAGATTCTGGTTTGTGAGACTCGTCGGCCACATCCAGTACAGCAATATGGCGTCTCGAGATTAATTCCTCCAAATTTTCTGGGTGTGTGTATGTGTAGCAAAGTAAATTCTTATTTTTAATTTGTTTGTTTGTAGCTTTCAGTTATGAATTTCCCCAAAAGCAACTGTTTGTGTGTCCTTAGTTTCATACCAATGGTATTTTGTAGTGCAAATGCTAATTAATGCGACTCCCCACAGACTGCAGGCACCCTCAGGTGATGGTGGATGCTGTACAGGTAAGTCTGCTCTCTTCAAACCTTTTCTAATTTTATTCTATTGATTTGACATGAATATTATTTGGTAATTCTCAAGTGTTAAATAACAAATGTGCCCCCCACTGAGTTCTTATATATAGTCTTTGTATGTTTTATTATCAAAAGCAAACAAACAAAAACACAACCAAATTTAAAAAAGGAGAATTTCTTCTTGTAGTGCACTGCCACAGCATTTTAATATAATTCAGCCTGGTGTAAAACATGAACATAAGGATACTTTGGATATTCATTTTTATTTTACATTTTTATTTATATTGTATTAATAGTTTGTTTGTAATGATTAGTAACTGATTTGATTTATTATTTAATAAGAATTTGCGAGAAGCTGTTTGTATGGCACCCTGTTTTTTTTTGTTATGTAGCCCTTTAAAATGCAAGTTATGAGGTGATAATAGCAATGGTGTAATATAAATTTAATTAATGCAGTTAAATTTATTGTGCATGGTTGCTAAAAAGTTATGTAATTATATTTCTAAGGTTTTAAATGTAAACAGTAAATGCTGGTATTTATGTTAAATTATTTTATTGTTTTGGAAAGTAGGGAATGGCAGGGGTCAGAAGAGAGACGATAAAAGGAGGGGCGGCACAAGAAAGGAGAGAACTGGGCTTTTGCAATGAAAGTGAGGATTGAAATGCAATCCATGGTAAACATCAGTGAGGAGTTTAAAAAGAGAGAGAAAAAAAAAAAAAGAAGACCGGATTCTAGCACGGAATTAACAGTCGGGACAGAAAAAAAAAAACAAAAACGTGTTGGTGGTTGGATGGACTGGTCGAGAAAGCCAAACTGGTGAGCTAGGGAGCACTGCCCATGAAACACTGAACATGGAAGACATCAGCAGACATTGGATTATACTGCCGATATCAGATATTGTTACAGCTGACCAACTATTGCTGAGAACTGATACTCGCTAGGAAAGAAACGAAAGGGGACGCACATCTGCTGGAAACCAAAAAACGACACCCGTCTGCTTTATTACAGCATAAGAGGCCGTCGTCGAGTAACGTCACAATCACCTTCAAGTAACAGGCCTGCAACGCTCATCTGTGGTACCTTTTACCTGACGTTTGTTTGGTTCCTTTTATTTAGTTTGCCGGCTTAAGTTTTAGAAGGGAATGGTATTTGTTTATTGATATTTTTTGCATTCAAAGAGAGGACTGCTGGTTCAACAATGATATAGGTTTCTTGGATTATTTAAGATTATACTTTTGTATGGATGTGGTATGTATACATGTAAATGGTTCATTTATTTAAACTAAACCATTCAACTTGGGTGTTTGTTTTATAAAGGCTGGCTAATCCATATAAAGAAAAAAAAAAGGGAAATCACATTTGTCAGGTGGCCATAGAATCCTTATGTGGGGTCTAGTAACGAATTGTGCAATTGATGGTAGAGTTATGTAAATTACATTAGTAACAAATGGTTGTTCCTTGAAAAGAGTTGTGCTGAGAACGCTAAGGTAAAAAGTTATATTTAAAGTTAGTAAAGAAGGAAAAAAGAAGAAAAGGAACAACTCAGGTAAGAACCCTCAGTAAGAGCTGAGGGGTGCTACAGTTAGTTTTTGGAAAGGTATGTGTTATTTTTTGTTATACAAAAATAGAAAAATATTTATAGATGTATAGCTGAACTATGAATTATTATGTGAGGTTATGTATATTGTAAAGAGTTCTTTTCTGATGAAATGTGCATAATATACTGTAAATAGTTCTATATGTAATATGTACATTATGAAAGCAGAGCTAGGCACATGGTGGAGGCTGTAGGGGCTTTGGTGAAAAACAGTGTGTAGGATGCCCTGTTCTTGATTTTGTTTCTGGAAAAGGAAAAGAGATATAAACTTCTGATTCTCCTCTGTGTTGATTTGTTTCTGACACAACACTAAGTTGGATGGATTCCAGTCAGTTACATGTGCTTACTGTCCAGGCAGGACTGAACCTTACTCTTTAGTCAGGGCAGTTCAGTTGTGCTTCTCTCCGGTGTGAATTCTGGTGTGTCTCTGAAAATAACTCCTCTGACCGATTTGTTTGCCACATTCCAATCAGCAATATGGCTTCTCTCAGAGATTAATTTGTCAACAATAGTTTAGTTTGCTTAATTTTCAGGACAGCAGTGAACCTCACTCTCAAGTCCTGAAGGGTGCTTGTTTTTCTGGACTGATTTTTGAACTGCTACCCTTTTTAATCTGTTGTGAATGCTAGTGTGTCTCTGAAGATTGCCCATCTCTGAAAACTGTTTACCACATTCATTACAGCAATATGGCTTCTCTCCTGTGTGAACTCTACTGTGTTTGTGAAGATGGCCTATTTGTGAAAATTGTTTACCACATTCATTACAGCAATATGGTTTCTCACCGGTGTGCACTCTAGTGTGTCTCTGAAAACTGATCTTTTGTGAAAATCGTTTACCACATTCATTACAGCAATACAGCTTCTCACCTGTGTGAATTCTTTTGTGAATACGAAGGTTACTCATTCTTGAAAATTGTTTACCACATTCATTACAACAATATGGTTTCTCTCCCGTGTGAACTCTAGTGTGTATCTGAAGACTGTTTATACGTGAAAACTGTTTACCACATTCAGTACAGCAATATGGCTTCACTCCTGTGTGACCTCTAGTGTGTCTCTGGAGACTGATCTTTTTTGAAAACTGTTTACCACATTCATTACAGGAATACGGTTTCTCTCCTGTGTGAACTCTAATGTGTCTCTGGAGACTGATCTTTTTTGAAAACCGTTTACCACATTCATTACAGCAAAAGGGCTTCTCTCCGGTGTGAACTATAGTGTGGATTTTCAGATTGTTTATACGTGAAAACCATTTACCACATTCTTTACAGCAATATGGCTTCTCGCCGGTGTGAACTCTAGTATGGATCTGAAGGACACTCCTGCCAGAGAATTCTTTTCCACATTCCAAACTGCACTGATCTTTGTTTCCTGTACAAAGTTTAAAAGAAAAGGGAAAAAAAGAGCTTACTTCAAATCCACTGCCTAATTATTAACATTAACGCACATTAAATACATGCTGGCTGAAATTAGGAACAACCTTTGATAAGCATAAGCAATTATAAAACTTTAGTTGTACATGGAAAGCACAGTCAATTTGTTAATTTTATCTGGTTTAATACAACTACTCACCAGGGGTATATTTATAGAACTTCCTTATGCTTTAACACGTGTGTAAGCCATTTCTCACAGAAACGTTAGGAATTTTAAAACTAGAACATGGCGTTTAAATTGGCTGAAAGTTATGTCAAGTTTTGTATCCCAGATACAAAACCAAATGTTCAACAGAAAACAGTGCTGGGAAATGTTACTTAAATTCGCTACATTGCTCATTATATATAAAATCCTAATCTCATCCAGTTCAGCACCGTTTCTTTTCCTCACTTTTCTCGATGGGGGAAAAAACAGAGTCTGATTAAAACTTTATATTCACTGAATGTGTTGCTGCCAGATTGAACTGATCGGTTACTTAACTGCACTTCTCGGTTTGTTACCAGTCCTTTGCTTGGAACTCATGATGGAGGGCATGTCACCTCTCTAAGGACAGCATCTCACATCCCAGTCTGAAACGTGGGATGGAATCTTCATCTCTCAGCTGCCTCGACTGAGTTCTGCAAGCTTACTGCACAGAGCCTGTTGTCTGAAAGGCCGTAGCAGCGCCCACAGATGGGTTGTCTATAGTATGTGAGTTGGTGTTTGGCTGAATGTGGAGATATCATGTTTTCTTCTGCATCGATGCCCAGTTCACAAGAGATGAGGTTAGGCTCCTCCGCACACACTGCCTTGGCCATTTTGGTTTCAGTTAGTCTGTTCAGCTCCCAACTCGAAAGACCATGTAAAAGAGGGATTTCATGGACCTCTGAAATATGTGCTAATTCACAGGGTTTGGCCAACAGAAAGCCAAGTGCAGGAGTCACCGTCAGATGACTGGAGATGACAGACAGGTGAACTTGAGGATTTTGTAATTTATTCAAAGCAACAAACAATTTACAACAACAAAAAAGAAAACAGGAAACCCAAGGCGACTTACAACATGTGAGACACAATTGATTACATTTCTTTTGTTTATTCACTATTAGCATAAGCAGGCGAAGTGACCTCCTCCTGGTGACACACTATCAGTGCCAATCATTCATAACATATCAAATCCTTTTGAAATTCATTCTAAAACACGTCTTTGACAGGTTACCATTGCTAGTACCTTATGAAAGATCTCTGAAAGAATATTTTTCTTGGTGGGGAAAAAAAATTCCACCATTACTTTTACATAATAACAGTTCAGGAATTAACAATTTAAACACTAAAATAAAAAGGGGGAACTTCAGAACATTTAAATTCTTTGGAGTGGTACACAAAGACAAAGGGATTGATGCCCCCGGTGTAGATCTTCTCCAACTAAGCCCAGTTCTGGAGGTGGCACCTAGTCTTAATTTCTTTTGTGGCCCATAAGGTTCTGGTTTATGAGACTCGTCGGCCACATCCAGTATAGCAATATGGCTTTTCGAGATTAATTCCTCCAAATTTTCTTGGTAATTGTATATGTAGCAAAGTGTATTCTGAGTTTTTTTTTTTTTTTCTGTAGCTTTTAGTTATGAATTTTCCCAAAGGCAATTGTTTGTGTGTACTTAGCTTCATACCAATGGTATTTTGTAGTACAAATGCTAATTAATGTGACTCCCCACAGAATTCATGCACCCTCAGGCGATGGTGGATGCTGTACAGGTAAGTCTGCTCTCCCCCAAGCCTTTTCTAATTTTATTCTATTTTTTGACATGAATATTATTTGGTAATTCTTAAATAACAAATGTGCCCCCAAAGTTCTTGTATACAGTCTTTGTATGTTTTATTATCAAAAGCAAACAAACAAAAACAAAACTAACTTTACAAAACAGCATTTTTACTTTTAGTGGCCTGCCATAGCATTTTAATATAATTCAGCATGCTGTACAACATGACCATGTGGAAACATTTGATTTTCATTTCAAATTTACATTTTATTTATTTGGTATTAATAGTTTGTGTTTGTAATAATTAGTAACTGATTTATTATTTAATAAGCATTGGTGAAAAGCTGGTTGTATGGCACTCTTTTTTTTTTGGAAAGGTATGTCATTTAATTTTTTGTTATTTACTTATATCCTACAGCCTCATGAGTGCAGAGCTTCCCATGTACATATACAAAGTACAGCGATGGCAAAAGTGCATTCTTGATCCGATGTAGAATAGTCGTCACGATTTGAGTTTATCTCTGGTATATCGCGTCTGTATGAAAACAGCAGTGTCAAATGTGGGGCATGGGTGGGGGGGATGTTAGGATCATGAATGCGGCTGAGAGAATAAAACTGAATAAAAAAAACAAAAAAAAAAAACAAAGCTAACCTTTACAAGTACATTGAAACCTCAGGTCATGAATGTCTCAGACCACGTATAAATCGGGATATGACTAAAAAGTTTGCCACACTTTTGCATCTGTTCATGACCACACACTCAGGTGACGAACAAGCCAGTTTCCCTTCTGTTCGTACACACCGATGATTTCCGCATGTATTCAGTCTCTCCCTGTAAATTCCCTGTGCAGTGAGAGAGAGAGAGAGAGAGCGCAAGAGAGAGAACGAGTTGGCCACATAAGGCTGAGAAGGCAGTTAAAGAATGCACCAGGCTTGTTTTTAAAGAGACTGATTCGAGCATTCTCTGTTCAAGGTTTTCTCAGTGCTATTAAATGTTTTTACATTTAGTTTATTATTAAACTGTGCAATCTATGGTATGATTGACTATTTATGTGCTTAAAAATCTTTAAAAATAATAATAATAATAATAATAATAATATAATAATTCATTACATTTATATAGCGCGATATATATTTACATACAGCTCGTACGGTCCAGAACAGATTAATTGTACTTACATACAATCCAATGAGGGAAATTACTTCGGGTCACGACCAAATTGGGTTGCGACCAGAGTTTTGGAAAGAATTACGGTCGCGACCCGAGGTTCCACTGTATCATAAATTACACCGGCTGTTACAGACTGGCATAAAATGTATGTTTTTATTCTAAAATCGTAAGAATATGTGCAGCTCACTTCTCAAAACGGACTCGTCTGGGATTGAACCCGTCAAGTTTAGATTACCAGTGAACAGCTGATACCGTTGCACCGTTGAAGCGCTTGTAGCAAATGTGTGTCAGTATCACACCATAACGCGGGTTGTCTTTCTGCAGTTATATTTTTCAAGAAAAGCGCATTTGTTCTGTTATATTTGTACATTTTGTGAAAGTGTTTCTTTAATATTTGGAATTCAGGCTTCACACATTATACACTTCATGTCTACATTTTGTCAATTATTACCAAAACATGAAAAACGTTTCTGTTTTAAAGATGTGTTTACATAGATTGTTGTAGCCACGGAACACGCATGAAATGCAAATGTTCCAAGTAACGATATAGTATTTATAAAAGGTGTCATTTTGCTTGACTTCTCACTGTATACAACTCTAAGCAACTGACAAGCAGGTAAACAGACTTGAGCTGAGACAACTGTGCGGGGTGGAGGGATGTGATAGTAGGCTGCTTGCTGTTTGCTGCTTATCCACACATTTAGCGGACAAAAGACGCTGATGGAGAAGAGCGAAGCGTTTTAAGGTGGGACGGATCTACAAGTTTTTTCATAGGCTCTGGTAATTCTAGTGTTAAACAATCTGGTTAAAAACGCCACTGCCAACTCTCCTAAACACATCCATGCTTCCATAGGTATGACATCTGGACCAACGACCTTTCCATTTTTCATCCTCTTCATAGCGGTCCTTACTTCCTCCTTGCAAATCCGTTGCACTGCCTGATTCACTATCTCCACATTATCCAACCTCTTCTCTCTCTCATTCTCTTCATTCATCAGCCTTTCAAAGTACTCTTTCCATCTGCTCAACACAATCTCCTCGCTTGCGAGTACGTATCCATCATTATAATTTATCACCCTAACCTGCTGCACATATTTCCCAGCTCTGTCCCTCTGTCTAGCCATTTGGTGCAAGTCCCTTTCTCTCTTCTTAGTGTCCAACCTGTCATACAACGTATACGCCTTTTCTTTAACATTCGCCACCTCTCTCTTCATCTCGTGCCTTATCTCCTTGTACTCTTGTCTACTTTCTGCATCTCTCTGACTATCCCACATCTTCTTTGCCATCCTCTTCCTCTGTATACTCTCCTGTAGTTCCTCATTCCACCACCAGGTTTCCTTTTCCTCCTTCCTCTTTCCAGATGTCATGCCAAGCACCCTTCTTGCTGTCACCCTTACTACATCTGCTGTAGTTTCCTAGCTGTCTGGTAACTCTTCCCTGCCACCCAGTACCTGTCTCACCTCCAAAATTCAACCTTGCAGTCTTCCTTTTTCTACTTCCACCATTTGATCCTTGGTTCTGCCCTCACTCACTTACTCTTCTTGATCTCCAACGTCATCCTACAGACCACCATACTATGCTGCTTAACTACACTTTCTCCTGCCACCACTTTGCATTCTTCAATCTCCTTCAAATCAACTCTTCTGCATAGGATGTAATCTACCGGTGTGCATCTTCCTCTACTCTTGTATGTAACCCTGTGTTCCTCCCTCTTTTTAAAATAAGCATTCACCACAGCATGTCCATCCTTTTGGCAAAATCCACTATCATTTGACCTTCTTCATTCCTCTCCTTGACACCATACCTACCCATCACCTCCTCGTCTCCACTGTTCCCTTCACCAACATGCCCATTGAAATCCGCTCCAATCACCACTTTCTGTACCTTGGGTACACTGTTCATCACTTCATCCAACTCACTCCAAAAATCTTCTCTCTCATCCATTACACACCCAAATTCCAGCTTCATAATCATTACTCTGACACTGTTTTCACCTCAAAAACACTCGACATACTGTTCCTTCAGAATAACCCCTACTCCATTTCTCCTCCCATCCACACCATGAGAGAATAATTTAAATCCAGCTCCGATCCACCTGGCCTTACTCCCCTTCCATTTAGTCTAATGAACGTACAATATATCAACCTTCCTTCTCTCCATCATATCTGCTAACTCTGTCCCCTTATCAGTCATACTGCCAACATTCAAAGTTCCTACCCTTAGTGCCACTCTCTTTACTTTCCTCCTGCCTCCAGACACATCTCCCCACATCTTCTTCTCCTTCAGCCAACAGTAGCCCAATTGCCGCCAGCACCCTGTTGGTTAACAGTACTGGTGGCAGTCATTGTTAACCCATGGTTCAACTGATCTGGTATGGAAATTTGTATTGTTGTCCGCATATTGATTTTTACACCAGATGCCCTTCCTGACGTACCCACCCCCCATTTATCCGGGCTTGGGACTGGTACAAAGAAACACACTGGTTTGTGCAAATACCATAAGATACAAACATTTAAGCCCATAAACCCAAACCCTAAAAATTGCCCATTTTTTATTTTTCACTTACTTTTTCCAGATTTCTTTGTAGATGGTAGTTGATTTTCCTGAGCTCTAACAGATGTAGTTTTCTTAGTCCTCTTTGGTTTAGACTGTAATGATTCAGTCTTCACAATGACAGAAGCCTCTGGAGATGAACAGTGTCTGCTTTGAGAAGAGTCCAACCTGGTCATCCCTCCATCTTGACACCCATCATGAAGGTTGTCTTCTTTTACACTGTTCAGATTTGTATGGTTGTGTGTCTGAATACTGACATACCTCTCTTCATCTTCTTCTTTAATGCCCACTGCCTGCAGTTCACGGTTCTCCTCCTTGATGCTCAGACATTCCTGTTTAAGGTAGATGGACTCCAACTCACAGTCCTCCTCCTTAATATCCATGATATTTGTGTCCATATCGCAGCTCTCCTGTTTCACATCCATTGAGATGTTCCAGTAAACATCAGCTTTTTCTCTATAAAAAGAACAGGAATTAACTTCAATAAAACTTCATCACTTAGATCTGAAGTCACGTGAATGTCATTTCACAACAACCTCTCTGTTAAGGTTTATGTAAAGATTGACTGTTCATAGCATGCCAACAGTAACACAGTATTCTTTATTTCAAATTATCAGTGGAGGGAACGTCCAACAGGCTGAAACAAAAAGAACAATCTACTGTACTATGGGTAACCCTAAGAGGAGAAACCAGATACGTAGCAACCAATTACTAACCTTCATGAATATTCTACTCAAAGAGGAGCTCGATAAGAGGAGAGAGGTCAGGTGGTATGTAGGGATAACCGTTATTTACCGATTCGGTACCAATGATGCGGTCTGAAAGCTGGTATTGATACCAAAGTCAAAAGACTCAGTATCGATCTAACACTACCTTGCAAAGCAAAATTAGATTTGTCAATGCATCTTAAGAACATTTGAGAATAAATGTTATTATTATGAAGAATAAAGGCAGAAACAGGGCACACATGAAAACTGCATATGGGAAGTAAACAGGCTGAGGTTTAAACTCTCACTACAGGAGCTGTGCGGCAGTAACACAGACTTCAAATTGTTAAAAACTTATTTAATACTCATTATCAGGCATTACCAGTTGAACTTTAGCAACAAAAGATATAAAACTGTGCAGTATGGTGGGATAGGATTAGGGAGAGAAAAAAAATCCAATCCCACTCAATGCATGGAAAAGTATGCCGTTTAAAGCTGGATTAAACAGTTCACAAAAACCGTATATTGGCTACAGCAGACCCTCCTTTACCCTAAAGTTAGGATATAGTGGGTTGGATACTGGAGGGATGGATGGATAAACCATATGGAGGCTAAATCAAGTATTCAGAGCCTTTCCTTTTCTGCACACTTGATTGTGTTGCAGGTGTAATTTTAAATGGGTACATTTTACACTTTTGCCCATCAATGCACACTCAATAGCCCATAAAGACAACATGAAAATACATTTTCAGAAAAGTTTAAAAACTGTATTCTTTTATTTCATCAGTAGAAGTATTCAGACACTTTGCTGTAGCTCTTCAGATTGTGTTCATGTGCATCCTATTTGCTTTCATTCTTCTTGAGATTTGTCTAGAACCTCATTGGAGACCACCTGTGACAAGCTGACTTGATCGGACATCGTTTAGAAAAAGCACACGTGTACCTGTGTATGTAAGGCCCCACGATTTAAACTGCATGCCATAATGAAACCTAAGCCAAAATGTCCAAGGAATTCTCTGTAGACCTCTGCAATAAAATGGTGGTCAGGCAAAGATAAGGACAAGGGGATAAAAAATATTTATAAAGCTGTGGGCATTTCCAGGGATACTCTGGCCTAAATAATTCTGAAATGGATGAAGATTGGCACCACCAGGATTTCATCTAGAATGTGTAGTCCAGACAAAACAGAGTAAAACTCCAAGATAGGCACTGGTCATGAAGGTGATCAAAAACCTAATGGTTGCTATAACAGAGCTTCAGAAGTTGGGAGAACCGATTAGAAGAATGAACATCTTGGCAGCACTCCATCAATCAGGCATTTATGGCAGATTTGCTAGATGGAAGTCACTATTGAGTAAAAGGTATATACTGGACCACTTGGAGTTTGCCAACTGACATTTAAAGGACTCAGAGCATGAGGAAAAAGATTCAATGGTTGCATGAGACAGAATTTGAACTATTTGGGCAAAACTCCAAGCACTGTCTCTGGCAAAAACCAGACACTGCTCATCATCTGCCTAATATCATCCCTTCATTGAAGCATGGTGGTGGTGGCAGCAACATGCTATGTGATGCTCCTCAGCAGCAGGGATGGAAAAAGTGGTCAGAACCGAGGAAAGAATGAATGCAGTTAAATACAGAGAGAACCTTCAGCAAAACCTGCTCCAGAGTACACACAGTCTCAGACTGGGGAGATGGCTTTCCTTTCAGTATGATAATAACAAAGTATACCACCAAGACAATGATACCCTGGCTTTGGGGCAAGTTTGAGTGTCCAAGAGTGGTCCAGCTAAAGACCACACTTAAACCCCATAGAATAGCTGCGGAGAGACCTGGCAGATTTTCTGATGCTTTCCATACAATGTAACAGAGCTTGAGAAGATCTCAGGTCAGGTCAGGCTAAGCTGGGGAGTATGCACTGGTACAGCGTGTTGCCACACTCACCACATGACAAAACAGCTCGCAATCCTTGTTGGCAATCCCTGTTGGCAATCCCCTGTTCAGTCTGGTCCTACAATTGGTCCTCCAACTTGCAGGGATAACTTGGGGGTTGGCTGCAGGATTGGCAGGCCAGCTACCATAAAGTTACTTCACACAGCTCCAAAATGGAAGGCAGATCTGCAAAGAAGAATTCAATAAACTGCCCAAATCAAGGTGTGCTCAGCCTATAGAGACTTACTTAGGAAGACTCAAAGCTGGAACTGTTGCCAAGGGGGCTTCTGCAAAGTACAGAATTAAGAGTATGAGTACTTATGAATGAGAGGTTCAGTTTTTTGATCCGGATTACATTTGCAAACCTTTCAGAAGACATTTCTTCAGTTTGTCATAATGTGTAATTGAGTGTACATTGTTGGTTAAAACTGGCAAATTTCAAAATTAAATCCACAGCACAAAGTGTGCAGAAAGTTGACGGATGACCATTGCCAGTTATTAACGTCTACAGGAAAATTAACATGAGGAACTACACTTATCTCCCACTCTATACATTTGTATTCGTTCTCTTCTCGTATTCTGTCCACCATGATCACAGACTCAAGTTCTGCTCGGTTTGTTTTTCTCTTTTACTTATCAGAATTGTAAGGTTCTGTTATGAGGACATTGTGATCTGTAGTGATAGTAGGGAGCAGGTTGAGGAGACCCTGGAGAGGTGGAGATTTGCTCTAGAGAGGAGAGGAATGAAGGTCAGTAGGAACACGTCAGAAAACGTGTGTGTGAATGACAGGGAGGTCAGTGGAATGGTGAGGATGCAAGAAGTAGAGTTGGGAAAGGTGGATGAGTTTAAATACTTGGGATCAACAGTACAGAGTAACAGGGTTTGTGGAAGAAAGGTGAAAAAGAGTGCAGTCAGGGTGGAATGGGTGGAGAAGAGTGTCAGGAGGGATTTGTGACAGACAGATATCAGCAAGAGTGAAAGGGAAGGTTGACAGGATGGTAGTGAGACCAGCTATGTTATATGGGCTGGAGATGGTGGCATTGACCACAAACCAGGAGACAGAGCTGGAGGTGGCAGAGTTAAAGATGCTAAGATTTGTATTGGGTTTGACGAGGATGGACAGGATGAGAAATGAGGACACAGAGGGTCAGCTCAGGTTGGGAGACAAAGTCAGAGAGGCGAGATTGCGTTGGTTTGGATGAGGAGAGACGCTGGGAATATTGGGAGAAGAATGATAAGGATAGAGCTGTCTAGTAGGAGGAAATGAGGAAGGTTTAAGAGAAGGTTTATGGATGTGGTGAGAGAAGACATGAACGTGATGAGTTTAACAGAGGAAAAGGACAGAAAGAGATGGAAAATGATGATCCGCTAAGGCAACCCCTAACGGGGGGGCAGCCGATAGAAGAAGACTTATCAGAAGTGTAAAGGAGTAATGGGTGGAGGGAAGCCTCAAGAAGCATCAAAACATTTGAAGCAACTGCGTTGGAAATCACGTTGAAGCTTTTAACACTCACCTCCCTAATGACATCTCCTGGCCATTTGCATTAACGTTACACAAACTGATGATTAAGTTCAATGACGTCTATTCAACTTATACTACTTTTATTTTTCAATTGCTAAAGGCTGGCAATGAAGAGAAGGGTATAAAAGAAGTCTGAAATTCCTAGAGTTGAAAATGTATAGGAAACATGAGAGATAAGCTTTCAGCTTTTGTTAGAAAGAATCTGCCATGAATG
Source organism: Polypterus senegalus (assembly GCF_016835505.1). NCBI lineage: Eukaryota > Metazoa > Chordata > Cladistia > Polypteriformes > Polypteridae > Polypterus > Polypterus senegalus. The sequence goes on from NC_053161.1 coordinate 175,780,082, forward strand.
GTCAGATCTCTAGTCATCCATGAGTTAATTGTTTCCTTAATGGAGTAAGAACTAAATTAAGGTCTATCACACTGTTTTCACTTGTTGTTGTTGTGTTGATTTTAATTTCTAAGTAACTGTGTTTTAACAGGAATTTCATAGAATTTAGTTTGATTACTTTGTTTCAGCACCAGTAGTTCACATTTGCTTGAAAATATTTTAAATAACATCATGTGCTGTATGCACTTCACTGACATTTTCCAAAAAAAAAAAAAAATTAGTGTCGCCTGCAAGCTGCGAGATCCTGATTTCTTTTTTTAATTGAGTTAAAATACCTTTAAGTTCTCTTTGAGTGACCAACAAACTAAGAATTTCAGAAGTAAGGAGATAATGCGGGGTGTATGGATAAGAAGGGTCAATGTTGACAAATTCCTCTGTGAATTTCAAATTGTTGGGAGGTTCCATGCGAAACTTAAACTGAGCCATTAAAAGCACTTATAAACCGTCATAATTGCTTTTATTAAAAAAAAAAAACAAAATAATTTAATTTAAAATTTTGGTAGTGTTTCCCTAAATTCATAAATAAATTTATGTCAAAAGATAAATTCAAGTCTTATTGTGTCAAATACAGTTTGAAAATCCAGAAATAGAACCACTGGGTGTCCCGAAAGCAATTCATCATATTTAGTCAAGTCTAAAATAAAACAGATATTATTAGAAATATAATGATCTTTAACATAACTTCAAGGTCATTTATTCCATATTTCAGTTTATTAGTGAATACCAAGGCTAGAGTCTTGTAATCATTGTTCAAAAGCATTGCAGGATGTCAATTATCCAAAAGTAGAACATCTTTATTAAGCTTAGGAATTAAGGTAATGATGCCTTGTCTCACTGAATTAGGTCATTCTCCCATTTCAAAACCTTTGAAAGTTGCAAGTAAAAAATATGAAATGTGATCTATAAACATTTTATAAAATTCTGAGGTTAGGACATCTTTCCCACCTGATTTATTATCTTTTACATTTTTGATGGCCTATTTTATTTATACTTATATGCTGGGACCCAAATATTTCAATGGCCTTGTCAAGATTACTATCTAATATATAAAGTTGTTTGTAAAAATTGGTTCTGAGTTCTTCAATTATTGTAGGATTCTCACAAAGGAACCCACCAATTATGAGCTTTCAAAGCATGTTGATTTTATCCCTCTATCTTCTAGATTGAAAAAAAAAATTATTTCTCCTTTTTCCAACCAATGTCTTCTTGATCTCACAAAATCCCCCTTTTGCCAGGTAAATATTTAAGTTATCAGCTTCTATGTATCTAACAACATAGATATTGACATACACACACAATTTTTTAAATTTAAAGAATTTTTTTTTTTTTTTAAATTAAGCTATGTTTCAGACAGGACCACTAACAGTCAAAAGTCTTAGAACACCTCAGTTTTTCTTCAAATTGAATCAGTTGAAATGCAATGAGTGACCTAATATAGTGAAAAGGTAAGCAGTAAACTGTCAGAGGTTTACATTTAAAGTTTAGGTTAGCAACAACTGAAAAAGGGAATTTCAGGGAAAACTAATAGGTTACAACCTACAGATGTTCTGCAGCAAGTAAATGAAGCCTTGAAAATTGAAGTAAACAATTTGCACAGGTGCCCCAACTTGTGTCGATTGCTTACAAACCCTCTTTGTGTCTAAAAGCAGAGTTGGACCAGATTGTGTTACTACACCTCCTGAAGTACCACTTGGACAATATTCCAGTGATAACAACAAGAAAATGGTAATTAACAAATCAAATGAGGCAGATCATTACCATTACATGTGTAGGCATTTCATTCAGAGAAGTGTATAATGGTCTATGACTCTATCCCAGATGCTTTTTCCTCTTACCATAAAGTTGACCACATCACTGTGAGTACATATATATATACATACATATATATATATACATACATATATATATATACATACATATATATATACATACATATATATATACATATATATATATATATATATATATATATATATATATATATATACATATATATATATATATATATATATATATATATATATATATATATATATATATATATATATATATATATATATATATATATATATATATATATATATATATATATATATATATATATATATATATATACATATATATATATATATATATATATATATATATATATATATATATATATATATATATATATATATATATATATATATATATATATATATATATATATATATATATATATATATATATATATATATATATATATATATATATATATATATATATATATATATATATATATATATATATATATATATATATATATATATATATATATATATATATATATATATATATATATATATATATATATATATATATATATATATACATATATATATATATATATATATATATATATATATATATATATATATATATATATATATATATATATATATATATATATATATATATATATATATATATATATATACTAGCAAAGTACTGCCTGAAAAGTTTTATTAAGAAGAAATTTAAATCTTTTTAAACTGAGGGAAAATATACCAATAATTATTTGTTAAGGATCTCTTTGTGTGCCACGTTGTCAGTTCGGCCCTCCGGTCGTAATATGACCAAGCTGTGCACTGAGCTTACTCTTGAGCATGCAACGTAGAGTTGGCCATGTGAACAGTAATCTTGTTTCAAATCTCACAGCTTGGATTTCTGCTGTCATAATCGGTTTGAGTTTCATGGTTTGTTTCAATTACGACAGTATTTGTAGGACTTGTGTTGAAGAGACATTTGGCATCTGTCAAGCGCTGTAAGTATACAACCAGTTTCATCGATAACTTCACATCCAGCTTTTGAGGGTTTAAACATTCATAAACATCAAAGTGTCCACTATTGAAATTGTCACCTGTGAATCGAAGATGTTGAAGAGACATTGGCGGTTGTCCAAAGGTTTAAAATAATTGGCCATTTCGGTACACTTGAAAGCGACAACCGAACAATTCAGCGGCAGCCATCAACTCACATGCAGAACCATAGGTGAAGGGCTTAAGCATTTCACTCTTCTAGTGCTCCTGTGTAGTATAATTATCTCCTGTACTGTCATCAGTTCACACCTTGAACCTGTCCCAGTCATTCAATACATAAGACACAATGTTCCTCCGGATATCAAGAGTGAGCCTGATATGGCTGTGCAATATGTAACAAAGAGAATGGAAAAGGCAGGTGCCATCTCCGGGCATGGAAACCACTTGGTAAGTGACAGTTCTTTGATCGATGGTGATCACCTCAATAGGCATGTTAATGCTGGTACGGTTGGAACGATAAAGGAAATGGGTACCTGAACAATGTAAAGTAAGTCTAAAATACCTACACAATAACTATAATCGTAATAAATGAACAATAAAACAGCGGAGAAGCCATGGATTAAATAAAAAGGCTGTAGTTATCAGCAGGGAGACGTGAATGTAGAGACTGGAGCGATGGACGGCCTTATATAGGCAGGCAGCCAACAACGTGGGAGGCGTTTAGATGGGGGACCCAACGCCACCTCACACGGTGACCGAGTTGCAGGCTATGGACGTATATATGTACGTAAGTAGGATTCAGTTAGGGTTGGGAACCCATGCACCAAATTTCTTGAAGATGGGCCCATAAGTAACAAACACCGTTGAAAAGTTCAATATGGCGGCCAACAGTGGCATCATACCACCGAAATAAGTACCAAACTTCAGGCTTCTAGATACACGGGAAGTTGGAGAATTAGTGACATTGGAAACTTCAATATGGAGGCTGACAGTGGCATCATACCACCGAAATAAGTATGTGCATTAGTTTCGGTTAGTGCAGGGAAGCCTACCAAATTTCGTGAAGATGGGGCCATAAATAAGAAAGTTCAACATGGCGAACTTTGTCAACTGTTATGACCATTACGCGTAGAATTTCGAAATGAAACCTGCTTAACTTTTGTAAGTAAGCTGTAAGGAATGAGCATGCCAAATTTCAGCCTTCTACCTACACGGGAAGTTGGAGAATTAGTGATGTTTGGAAAATTCAATATGGCGGCCGACAGTGGCGTCATACCACCAAAAGAAGTACGTACATCGGTTTTGGTTAGCGCAGGGAAGCCACCTACCAAATTTCTGTGAAGATGGGGTCAGCCTTCTACCTACACGGGAACTTGGAAAATTAGTGACGTTGGAAAGTTCAATATGGCGGCCGACAGTGGCATCATACCATTGAAATAAGTAAGTACATCGGTTTCGGTTAACGCAGGGAAGCTGCCTACCAAATTTCGTGAAGATGGGGCCATAAATAAGAAAATTAAACATGGCAGACGTTGTCGACCGTTACGTGTAGAATTTTGAAATGAAACCTGCTTAACTTTTGTAAGTAAACTGTAAGGAATGAGCCTGCCAAATTTCAGTCTTCTACCTACACGGGAAGTTGGAGAATTAGTGATGAGTCAGTGAGTGAGTCAGTGAGGGCTTTGCCTTTTATTAGTATAGATATGACAGCAACACTCATCACTCACAACAGTGACAAAACAATTACATTGACAATCATGTTACGTTATTTTCAAAATGTTTCCTTTTCTTTTTCATTACTTCTTTAACACACTACTTCTCCGCTGCGAAGCGCGGGTATATTGCTAGTCTATACTAATAAAAGGCAAAGCCCTCACTGACTGACAGACTGACTCACTCACTGACTCATCACTAACTCTCCAACTTCCATGTAGGTAGAAGGCTGAAATTTGGCAGGCTCATTCCTTACAGCTTACTTACAAAACTTAGACAGGTTTCATTTCGAAATTCTACGTGTAACGGTCATAACTGGAACCTACTTTCGTACATATATACGGCAATAGCCAGCAGCTCGGTCGCCGTATGAGGCGGATTTGCTACTCTCATCGTCACACCTCCCACGTAACTGAGTGCCTGCACATATAAGGGCGTCAGTCAGCAGCAATCCAATAGACATGCTGCCACTAAATATTCGTGGGTGAAGGGCTGTGCTTATGCAAATGAAGATGAGATGGTCAGGGATAGACTAGTGTTTGGCACAAACTCAGTGAAAGTGCGAGAGAAACGTTTAAGTGCCGGGTCTTAGCTAACATTAAATAAAGCAGTGGACATCACAAGATCGCACAAGATAGCACAAGCACAGCTGAGAACCTTCGATGCATGTACTCCAAGTGGCTCACGTGAACTGACTGTGAATGCAGTACGCAGAGAACAAGCAATACCTCCAAAGAGCGCGGAGACTTTTGATCACGTGAACGTGTCTGCAAAAAGTGGCGTCTCCTGCCCTGCAAAAATACTATAAAAGTCGAGCTGCCGGCGCGCGCGCGTAGCTGTGGCGGCCTTTGAGACGCTGACTGCGCTTCTGCCTTAAGTGAAAGTAAGCACTTTTTATTTTTTTATCCTTACCCTGAGCTATAGCCCAGACAACTGCAAACACGGGATCCCTTTTCTAGACCGCGGCAAACTAATATTAAGGCGCATCGCACTTTCTTTTGCACGTATATGATTATGAGGTCGTGGAAGACATGCACAGGAGTGGAGAACTGACAGTGCCATCCCGGCCGGTTAATGGCAGGGCCGTCTCTCCAGTCTACACGAGACCCGCCGCAACGCTCCTCAAAAGGCGCCAATATCATCAGCGAAGATGTCTCTCTACACTATATAAAAGAAAAAGGAAAGTTTCCTTTCTTTACACCTTTTTTTCCCATTTATCCTACACCAAAGCCTTTCTCTCTTAACACTGCAGAGGACACAAAACTAATTTTCTTTAATTGCTGGTAATGCCGGTAAGGCACATTACCACAGGCAGAAATTTGAACATTCACATAGAAAATGTAATTTCTATAACACAGCCGTCGTGTAGCGCCTTTCAAAAAGGATCTACTACCGAGAGAAGCACTTTTAATTTTTTCCTCCTTCCCCTGAGCTATAGCCCAGACAACTACAAACACGGGATCCCTTTTCTATCTGTATATATAATATATAAATACAGTGGTGTGAAAAACTATTTGCCCCCTTCCTGATTTCTTATTCTTTTGCATGTTTGTCACACAAAATGTTTCTGATCATCAAACACATTTAACTATTAGTCAAATATAACACAAGTAAACACAAAATGCAGTTTTTAAATGATAGTTATTATTATTTAGGGAGAAAAAAAATCCAAACCTACACGGCCCTCTGTGAAAAAGTAATTGCCCCCTTGTTAAAAAATAACCTAACTGTGGTGTATCACACCTGAGTTCAATTTCCGTAGCCACCCCAGGCCTGATTACTGCCACACCTGTTTCAATCAAGAAATCACTTAAATAGGAGCTGCCTGACACAGAGAAGTAGACCAAAAGCACCTCAAAAGCTAGACATCATGCCAAGATCCAAAGAAATTCAGGAACAAATGAGAACAGAAGTAATTGAGATCTATCAGTCTGGTAAAGGTTATAAAGCCATTTCTAAAGCTTTGGGACTCCAGCGAACCACAGTGAGAGCCATTATCCACAAATGGCAAAAACATGGGAACAGTGGTGAACCTTCCCAGGAGTGGCCGGCCGACCAAAATTACCCCAAGAGCACAGAGACGACTCATCCGAGAGGTCACAAAAGACCCCAGGACAGCGTCTAAAGAACTGCAGGCCTCACTTGCCTCAATTAAGGTCAGTGTTCACGACTCCACCATAAGAAAGAGACTGGGAAAAACGGCCTGCATGGCAGATTTCCAAGACGCAAACCACTGTTAAGCAAAAAGAACATTAGGGTTCGTCTCAATTTTGCTAAGAAACATTTCAATGATTGCCAAGACTTTTGGGAAAATACCTTGTGGACTGATGAGACAAAAGTTGAACTTTTGGAAGGCAAATGTCCGTTACATCTGGTAAAAGGAACACAGCATTTCAGAAAAAGAACATCATACCAACAGTAAAATATGGTGGTGGTAGTGTAATGGTCTGGGGTTGTTTTGCTGCTTCAGGACCTGGAAGGCTTGCTGTGATAGATGGAACCATGAATTCTACTGTCTACCAAAAATCCTGAAGGAGAATGTCCGGCCATCTGTTCGTCAACTCAAGCTGAAGCGATCTTGGGTGCTGCAACAGGACAATGACCCAAAACACACCAGCAAATCCACCTCTGAATGGCTGAAGAAAAACAAAATGAAGACTTTGGAGTGGCCTAGTCAAAGTCCTGACCTGAATCCAATTGAGATGCTATGGCATGACCTTAAAAAGGCGGTTCATGCTAGAAAACCCTCAAATGAAGCTGAATTACAACAATTCTGCAAAGATGAGTGGGCCAAAAATCCTCCAGAGCGCTGTAAAAGACTCATTGCAAGTTATCGCAAACGCTTGATTGCAGTTATTGCTGCTAAGGGTGGCCCAACCAGTTATTAGGTTCAGGGGCAATTACTTTTTCACACAGGGCCATGTAGGTTTGGATTTTTTTTTTCTCCCTAAATAATAAAAACCATCATTTAAAAACTGCATTTTGTGTTTACTTGTGTTATATTTGACTAATGGTTAAATGTGTTTGATGATCAGAAACATTTTGTGTGACAAACATGCAAAAGAATAAGAAATCAGGAAGGGGGCAAATAGTTTTTCACACTACTGTATATGACAGCAACACTCATAACAGTGACAAAACAATTACATTCACAATCATCTTACGTTATTTTTAAAATGTTTCCTTTTCTTTTTCATAACTTCTTTAACACACTACTTCTCTGCTGTGAAGCGCGGGTATTTTGCTAGTTATCTATGAATGGACTTAACATACTAGACAAGATAACTGTATATTGTACTAATTAAATCATAAGACTGACCCACCAGTGACATTTCAATGGCCAACTTAAAGCAAATGGCGTTGACTCCATCTGTACCTTATTCAAAACAAAATGAGAGAATACCTGCCTAAAAATGTCACTAACACTAACCGGTTAATAAAACACTATGCAACAAGTCCCTTGACGTAAGAGATGCTTTTATTTTCGGTAAAGGGGCTGAACATTCTATCCTACAGGTTTATTTTTAACCAAAAAAGAAATGTAACCAATTGTATTGTATTTCGAAACATTTAAGGCTTGTACTTCTTTAAAACAATACACTACAACAATGACTGCTCACTTACTAGTAATTGGGGGTTTACTGTTAATGTAGTGGCTTCTGATGTCTACCGTGAGAAATCAAACATTTGGAAGGACAGTAATAAAAACTATTTTTTCTGAAAATATCCTCCTCAAATTCAAAGACTAAACATATATAATCCCAGTAAAGATGTATAGTAAAATACTCAGTGAACCAGCATCATTGTGCACTTTTATTAATTCACATAATCTTTACCTGCCCTCTTTATTGAATTCTTTTCTAATATAATCTACTTCTGTCCAAAGCTAGAACATCAATTTTGACCTCACAATTTGAAGACTCAAGGAGTGTTGTGTATAATGGGCATCATATGTGCGAGTAGAGAGTTTAGAAATAACTATCTGGAAAAAAATGCTTAATAATAACGATGGACAGCAACTAAATAGTGCAAGTCTTAACGAATGTTTGCAGATCTTACTTTAAAGTCTCTGAAACAAAACTTTATTGATGTTTCCAAAAACACAAATCCAGTATTAAGTCCGTCAGATTCATCATACGGAAATAAATGTTGCATGCACACACATAAAACAATAAAAATAATTAAAAAAAATAGTAATAAACTTCTACTAATAACTTCTCCCAGTATTGAGACATTGACGTCTCTGAAACTGATGTCATTTAGATATGGGAAGAAAACCAAAGTAGCTGTGCAGGGTAGGAACGAAATACCGGCCATCGTAGGGTACAACTGTATGCGTATCCACCACCATAGTAAGTCAGGTTAGGTTTGCCAGCCCACTAAACCTGGAATCTTTAGAAATTAGGGTGAAAAAATAAATAAATAGGGGACACAAGGAAAATGCATACAGACCACAAAATTCATTTTGCTGGAAGTGAAAGTCAGTAACACAAAATCTCTATTAAACTTTCAATATTCATCAACATGCATTACCGGTTTTGGATTTTAGCACCAAAACAGACTTTTTCACATATGACACGAGCTAAAAGAGAAACAAAACAACATACATAGAATTGTTCATCCATGCACAGCATGTAAATATACGCCGACTACATTGAATTACGCAGGTTTCAGAATTCTAAGTCGTGTATATAAATACACACATACTGATTATGGACGCCCGTCTTCAACAGACATGAACATTACATTTAGACTTCTCCAGGTTGGTTACCCGAGGAATACCGGCACGACAGCGCTACACTTTCTCTCCCTCCATACATTTGTTTTCGTTCTTGGTTTCGCATGCACTTCGACTTTTCTCCACGGTCGTGGACTCCAGTTTGTTTCAGTTCGTGTTGGTCTTTTTCTGATCATAAGTTTAAAGCCCGACTAATTCCTCGCTGCTTTCTGAAATACCGACCGATCACGAACACCGCGGAATGAAAAAGGAGAAAGAAAAGTAAAAATTAAAGCGCTGTGTGTGTTAGTGAAATTGATTTGATTGGAGCGGATGGAAACTCATGCATTCGTAAACTTACCACGTGCCCAAACCACGAATAATTACCCTCCGTCTCTCGGTAATGACTTTCTTTCAAAACGGACTTCGTCTAGAGCAAATGAAAAATCCACATTCATAACATGACGGCCCCAAACTCATATCACTTACCTTCACCCTGTGTGCGATGTGATACTTTTTAAAGTCGACCTACTCAGCAGTTTGTTTTGGTTAGCGACAGCGAGAAGCGCGCGCCGACTTCCGTATCTGCCTGTTTTGGTGACGTCACGGGTCAAAGTACTCTAAATACGTCATAAAGCGCGACGAAAACAGTAGCGTCCCAAAACTTGAGCGGTCAGCTGGAAGCAGAAAGGAAGACGCTGTGCGCGTGTATCCCGGGTTTATCACAATATTTGGAAAGATAATCAAGCGATCCGAGTCGGGTCTGTCACTTTAAGGAATGTGGGATTTTTCATTCTGCTTCACTGAATTTTCGTATGTCATTTCTTTACCGCTTTCTGCGGCTCACTGCACTTTTACTTTCTCGATTCCCGTTTCTGCTCTATGCCGTCTGTTTCTTTATTCTCCTGGGGGATACTTTGAGACCGAGAAGGCGTCGCTTTTATTTATTTATTTTATTTATTTATTTAAAAGAAAAGCAGTAATACAAAACTTAGTCAAAGCGCAGCTATTATGTTAACATCCTTTGAATAAAATGAAAACCGATCCTCGGAGAAACACATTTTTCGCTCGATTTAAGGTCTACATTTGATTTTTCCGTTGACTTACGAGAGGTATGTTTTGAGTCTTCCATTTAAGCAAGCTGGATATGTGTGCAAGCCATGGCATGCAGTAAGATGCTTTTTAAGTTTAGTTTTTTATTAAATGCTTTGCTAAATCAAGAATATCTAACGTAAACATTGATAATCTGATATTTTATATACAAAGTAAACAAAAAAGCACGGGATGCTAATATTGTTTAGATTATGTTTAAACCTATTGTGGTTGAAAAGCCTTTCAGTAGTAAATTTGCTTAATAGTTTGTTTTAGCGGCATCTCAGACTTGTTAGAACTGGAATGTTAAATAACATAGCTAAACTATCTACATATCTTTTTTTTTTTCTTTCTTTCTAACCTCATCTTGTTTATGTAAGACCTATCTAGTGCTATAATCATATATATAAACAGACTGTAACAATTGTGCATTCATGTATGTATATTAAATCCAAGTGACGCTCTGAACGTTTCATGTGTGCTCCGTAAAAACAACCAACAGTTTTATAATGAAAAATCCGTAGTATTATTTGTTTGTCATTTAATGTTTGTTTTTGCTAACTATATTTTCATCTTGTATTATTCTTACTGTCTGCATGTATTGTTAGGAAATAGGTTGAGCAGACCCTGGAGAGGTGGAGATATACTCTAGAGAGGAGAGGAATAAAGGTCAGTGGGACCACCAAGACAGAATACATGTGTGTAAATGAGAGGGAGGTCAGAGGAATGGTGAGGATGCATGAAGTATAATTGGAGAAGGCAAATTAATTTAAATACTTGGGATCAGCAATACAGAGTAACAGGGATTGTGGAAGAGAGGTGAAAAAGAGTGCAGGCAGGGTGGAGTGGGTGGAGGAGAGTGTCGGGAGTGATTTGTGACAGACGGGTATCAGCAAGATTGAAAGGGAAGGTCTATAGGATGGTAGTGAGACCAGCTATGTTATATGGGTTGGAGATGGTGGCACTGACCAGAAAGCAGGAGAAAATGCTGGAGGTAGCAGAGTTAAAGATGCTAAGAAAGCACTTTGAGCACCTAGAATAGCACTATATAAATGTAAAAAAGTATTTATTATCCATACAAAGGCAGGGTCGAGAACCAAATTTACATTCCTCTCAATAACTTTATTCAAACTCATGGCAAGATGGTCAATAAATCCTCTGCATTTTAAGAGGAAAACATTAATATGCTTGATCGCAGGCCTTGAAAACCAAAGCAGGAGGTGAATACTGAATGTAGACACTTTATGAACTGACAAAGAAGTTGATTGTGACGGTGGAGAAGCTAGAGATTAGTCGATTAAAAATGTAAATAATTATGATATCCGTTTATGATCTATTTCAGTGGTTCTCAAACTCCATCCTGGTGTCACACTGTGGATGCAGGTTTTAATTCCAACCACATTCACAATCGGTGATAATAATTGATAAGAATTGATCTCATTTAATTAGTTCGTCTTTTTTCACACTTCTCTTATTCTGTATTCAGAAAAACACAACAGTATGGTTTTTAAATTTTACTCTTGCTGATACCTGTCTGTCATGAATCACTCCTGACACTCGTCTCCACCCATTCCGCCCTGCCTGCACTCTCTTTTTCACCTCTCCTTCACAATCCCTGTTACTCTGGCTTAATTCAAATTATTCTTTCTCAAAGCGAACAAAATGTAACCCAATACAGATGCTAAGCTATAAGAGTGTATTCTTTTAAGACAAATGTACTAAACTAACTTCTAAGGTAGCTTTTGATATTGTATAATCAATTATTATGTGTGATGATCATTATGTGTGAAACGTAAGCTATAATAAGAATATGCTGTGCATTAACAGACAATATAACATTAATCCTTTTATAAGCTGAAAAAAGATTTTTAAATTGTAACTGCTGCATAGCAATTGAAGTGTTGTGACCCTGATTGTGTAGAGAAATGGGGAAGTAGATGTTTTGCAAAGTGCTGTCTCTGTAACTGTCTTGCAAAACTAGCCATAGCTGAATTGCATAGCCTATGCTAGGAAAGGAGCCTGGGACTGTGGGTATGCTGACAGTTCCCCTTATCTAAAGACTATAATGTACTTCTGCACGTACTGATCTAATGTGTTATCTTAAGTTACTTGCAAACTGTGGGTGACCTCAAATGAATTGCCATACTTCCTCTTTTTGTTTAGTAAACAAGCTGGGTATAAAAAGGGAAACTCCCTGCTGATGGGAGGCTGCCTGCTCACCAAGAATAAAGAAATTGCTTTTTACTTTACATTGGTGTCTGTCTCCTGTTACTGGCTTTCAGCGACCACACACTGTACTGTTGATCCCAAGTACTTAAACTAATCCACCTTTGCCAACTCTACTCCTTGCATCCTCACCATTCCACTGACCTCCCTCTCCTTTATACAAATATTCTGTCTTGTTCCTACTGACCTTCATTCCTCTCTTCTCTAGAGCATATCTCCACCTCTCCAGGGTCTCCTCAACCTGCTCCCTACTATCGCTACAGATCACAATGTCATATGCAAACATCATAGTCCACGGGGACTCCTGTCTAATCTCATCTGTTAACCAGTCCATCACCTTTGCAAATAAGGGTTTAGAGATGACCCCGATGTAATCCCAACTCCACCTTGAATGTATCCTTCACTCCTACCACAGACCTCACCACTGTCACACTTCTCTCGTACATATCCTGTACAAAACTTCTCTGCCACTCCCGACTTTCTTACACAATACCACAGCTCCTCTCGAGGCACCCTGTCATATGCTTTCTCCAGGTCCACAAAGACGCAATGCAACTCCTTCTGGCCTTCTCTATACTTCTCCATCAACACCCTCTTAGCAAACATCGCATCTGTGGTGCTCTTTCTTGGCATGAAACCATATTCCATTAAACAATCTGGTTAAAAACTCCACTGCTATCTCTTCTAAACACCTCCACGTAGCCTCTCATACAACTCCTCTTTAGCATTTGCAACCTTTCTCTTCACCTTGCACCTTATCTCCTTGTACTCTTTGTCTATTTTCTGCTTATCTCTGACTATCCTACTTCTTTGCCATCCTCTTCCTCTGTATACATTCCTGTACTTCCCCATTCCACAACCAGGTTTCCTTTTCCTCCTTCCTCTGTCCAGATGTCAAGTCAAGCACCCTTCTTGCTCTCTCTCTTACTACATCAGCTGTAGTTGCCCAACTCTTCACTGCTACCCAGTGCCTGTATTGAGGGCAGAAGTAAAATGAAGATGTTATTTTTATGGTTAGGAGTGGAACACAAGGCAGCAACAAACTATCATTTGGATGAAGTGTGCCGTGGCTCTTTGGAAATGAGCCATGTGTCCTGTGCTTCTCTGCATTATTAAAATCATTATCACTGAATCTTTTCTGAATAGTAGACATTGACCTCACATTCCCTGGAAGAATATTAAGATTAGCTACTGTAGCAGAGAAAAGAAAAACGGTTTAGTAGTGGCTGAACGCACGCTAAGGAAATGTGCTTGCGAGCTGCCTCTTCTGCTTGTTGCATGTCATTGTTTTAAGAGCTGGGAGCACATGATGCTTGTCTGCCAAATGCAATCTAACCATTGCTAGGTTAGATGTCTGTGGGCTGGTTTTAAATGATAGCTCACTGCCTGGTCTCACGTGACATTGTAAAAACAATATTTGTCCTTTACTTCTGGCCCCGGGCATTTCCTTTTTTTTTGTGCTAATGCGATCTTTTATTCATCGACATTTCATTTATAACGTATTGTCCTTTATACACTTTATATACACTGAGACACCTGTATCTGTGTGTGCTGCTTCCCTTTACACTACATTTTTTTTTTTTTTTTGCCCATTCTCTTTCATCTTGTGGTTCTTTTGTCTTTCGTAATCTTAGCATGAAGATCACGTATCATCTCCTAGTCATTCATTCCACAGGATTTTTTTTATAATAGAGACAGATAGGTAGAATGCCCAGAGGGGACTGGGCAGTCTAATGGTCTGGAATCCCTACAGATTTTTTATTTTCTCCAGCCGTCTGGAGTTATTTTTGTTTTTTCTGTCCACCCTGGCCATTGGACCTTACTCTTATTCTATGTTAATTAATGTTGACGTATTTTATCTTCTTACTGTGTCTTTTACAAACCGGATTCCAAAAAAGTTGGGACACTAAACAAATTGTGAATAAAAACTGAATGCAATGATGTGGAGATGACAAATGTCAATATTTTATTTGTAATAGAACGTAGATGACAGATCAAACGTTTAATCCGAGTAAATGTACCATTTTAAAGGAAAAATATGTTGATTCAAAATTTCACGGTGTCAACAAATCCCAAAAAAGTTGGGACAAGTAGCAATAAGAGGCTGGAAAAAGTAAATTTGAGCATAACGAAGAGCTGGAAGACCAATAAACACTAATTGGGTCAATTGGCAACATGATTGGGTATAAAAAGAGCTTCTCAGAGTGGCAGTGTCTCTCAGAAGCCAAGATGGGTAGAGGATCACCAATTCCCACAATGTTGCGCAGAAAGATAGTGGAGCAATATCAGAAAGGTGTTACCCAGCGAAATATTGCAAAGACTTTGCATCTATCATCATCAACTGTGCATAACATCATCCGAAGATTCAGAGAATCTGGAACAATCTCTGTGCGTAAGGGTCAAGGCCGTAAAACCATACTGGATACCCGTGATCTCCGGGCCTTTAAACGACACTGCACCACAAACAGGAATGCTACTGTAAAGGAAATCACAGAATGGGCTCAGGAATACTTCCAGAAACCATTGTCAGTGAACACAATCCACCGTGCCATCCGCCGTTGCCAGCTGAAACTCTACAGTGCAAAGAAGAAGCCATTTCTAAGCAAGATCCACAAGCTCAGGCGTTGTCACTGGGCCAGGGATCATTTAAAATGGAGTGTGGCAAAATGGAAGACTGTTCTGTGGTCAGACGAGTCATGATTCGAAGTTCTTTTTGGAAATCTGGGACGCCATGTCATCCGGGCCAAAGAGGACAAGGAAAACCCAAGTTGTTATCAACGCTCAGTTCAGAAGCCTGCATCTCTGATGGTATGGGGTTGCATGAGTGCGTGTGGCTTGGGCAGCTTGCATGTCTGGAAAGGCACCATCAATGCAGAAAAATATATTCAGGTTCTAGAACAACATATGCTCCCTTCCAGACATCATCTCTTTCAGGGAAGACCCTGCATTTTTCAACAAGATAATGCCAGACCACATTCTGCATCAATCACAACATCATGGCTGCGCAGGAGAAGGATCCGGGTACTGAAATGGCCAGTCTGCAGTCCAGATCTTTCACCTATAGAGAACATTTGGTGCATCATAAAGAGGAAGGTGCGACAAAGAAGGCCCAAGACGATTGAACAGTTAGAGGCCTGTATTAGACAAGAATGGGAGAGCATTCCTATTTCTAAACTTGAGAAACTGGTCTCCTCGGTCCCCAGACGTCTGTTGAGTGTTGTAAGAAGAAGGGGAGATGCCACCCAGTGGTGAAAATGGCCTTGTCCCAACTTTTTTGGGATTTGTTGACACCACCATGAAATTCTGAATCAACATAATTTTCCCTTAAAATGATACATTTTCTCAGTTTAAACTTTTGTTCCGTGATTTGTGTTCTATTCTGAATAAAATATTAGAATTTGGCACCTCCACATCATTACATTCAGTTTTTATTCACGATTTGTATAGTGTCCCAACTTTTTTGGAATCCGGTTTGTATTTTTCTATTCTTCATTATGTAAAGCACTTTGAGCTACTGTTTGTATGAAAATGTGCTATATAAATAAATGTTGTTGTTGTAGATACAACTTTAACTTCATTCAAATAATCTATATTATCAATAATTAAACATGCCAGGACACGGTGCCGCAGCAGTAGCTATTAGCTTGCGCTCCATTCATGGATTGTTCCTGCCTCGCGCTGCATTCTTACTGGGACTGGCGTGACACTGGAAGGATAGATGGATAGAAAAATTAAACATGTACTACGAAGATATTTTAATGTTCCTTAAAAGTTTTGAAGAATCGGCATTCTAAGCTTACAGATGACTTAACGTCTGTTAACTCCTATCATCATGAAAATGATATCATGTATACATCTCAGTATATTTATTTATTCAGAAAGCTGTAATATCATGAATGTAATGGATTCTGTGTCCTGTCGGAGGAAGAGAAAGCCGGTTTATGAAGCATGTAGTGATTCATACACACAGAGCACATAGAAGATCAAATAAAAAAACAAAGTATTTAACTTGCTACTTTAGTTACGATGGGATTTGAGAAACTAATAAATTAAACAATTTTAAGACGAAGTTTATGATGTTCTACTTTAGTGACAAAATAAACTACGTGATTAAAGTGGAAATTTTGAGATTAAAGTTGACATTTCGTGCTTTTCCCCACCGTGTGCCTATTATTTTTTGTTCTCTGTACTCTAATAAGCTTTCATATGACACTCAGCCGGTGGGATACGACTCGCCTTTTCACAGCGACTTTGATATGTGACATCTTTTTTATTTTGGGCACTGTGTGACTTTGTGAAGTTGAGCTTTCGAGTTTCTCCAACACGCTATGTCACTCGATCGACTAGTACGTTTTTTCCTTGCCTCCACTTGGTATTCACTAAAATTCTTATATTTTCCCCTGTGCTTTTCCCATTGTCTTTTCACAGAAGGCTGATCTTAATGGCTATTTATATTGATTTGCATATTCAAAGAGGCGTAATTCTGGGAGGAGTTGGGGCGGGACAGCAGGCGCGTGCACGAGTGTTACTTTTCATGCTGACCGGGATTTAGCAGTGGAACGTGGAAGCTGGCAAACGTACAGATTCCTGCATCTGGAATTTTTTGTGCGTAAGCACATTTCGGTTTTTGTGCTTACGTCATGTTATAGTGCGAATTCTACGCACAGCATTTTGCCGTGCTTCAGTCAAGGCTTATCACGCCGAGGTCAGCCCCACTCTTGCCAGACATCTCATTTTAAAAACATGGTCAGCGCGACCCCAATCTGGAAAGACTTGAAGAACCGTCGAGGAGGGACATGGCCCTTGTCTTCTGGACTACAGAATGTAGCAAAGTGGCTACAACATAATGGATAATGAGACAAAATAAAGACTCAGTGTATGTGTGTGTTCTATAGCCTTTAAAATATTACAATCATACAAAGACACAGCAACCTTCATAATAAAATGAACACACCGATTAGAGATGAGGGCACGTGTAGAAGAATAAGCGTCTGCGCATGTATACACTTTCGATGGGCGTGGTGACTTTAGACAAAATCAAAATGCGAAACCTCACGTACAGGTAAGAAATGAGATAGGAAACAATAACTCGTCACCGCGGCACCATTCACAGACCAACAGTCAGACAGGAAACAAAGAGTCTCCCATTCCGAATCTTCATGTGAATGACTTTTACATCGGCAATCACTATTTGCTGAAACCAAACTTACAAGTACGTACCTGTCCTCTGTTTTAATTCTTGTCTTCCACTGGATAGACTGGCACTGCATCAGCATTTCCATGTGGCTCCGAAAAAGTTTTCCTCCAAGAGGCAGATGCTCACATATCCCATGTTCCCTGGACACTTTTTACTACTTGGACATGGATTTTTACATGCTGAGACTCCTCTATTCAAGTAGTTAACTTCAAGCGCTGAGAACAAAATACCCACACCGGTGTGGTTCCCTATTTACCTGACGAAGTAAGAAGGCGGTATCGTGGCAGCAGAGCCAGTGCTAAGATAAAAGCCAAGCATCTAGCGAGAAAGTGGCGCTACAAACCTTTGGTGCCTTCTGTGATCCTGGGAAACATGAACTCACTACCAAGTAAGATTGACGAACTGGCCACACTGGTGAAAAATGTCAGGACCTACAGAGAATGCAGTTTGTTGTGTTTTAGTGAAACGTGGCTAACAACTAACATCCCAGATGCTAACGTGGAGCTACCTGGGTTTAGCACAGTTAGAGCGGACAGAGACGCAAGTTCCTGCGGGAAGCAGAAAGGAGGAGGAGTCGCTCTTTATGCCAACACAAGGTGGTGCAACTCTGGACATGTAAAAGTTAAAATCTCCACTTGCTGCAGGGACATCGAACTGTTGGCCGTAAGTTTGCATCTCTATTACTTGCCCAGTGAGTTTGGACACATCATTGTTGTTATTGTTTACATCCCTCCTGGGACGAACGTGGAGATAGCGGGTGACATCATCCATTCCGCTATTGCTAAGTTACAAACATAGCACCCTGAGGCACTTGTGCTAATCGCTGGAGACTTTAACTATGTAACGCTGGACAAAACATTACCTGCCTTCTCCCAGTATGTGGATTGTAACACCCAGGGAAATAGGACTATCGACCTACTGTATGCAAACGTTAAAGACGCATACAGTGCCACCCCGCTGCCTGTGCTTGGGAGATCATAACCTGGCTCTGCTTCAGCCTCACTACAAACCAAGAGTGAGGGAGCTACCTGCAACCACACGCTCATTCAGGAAGTGGTCTCCTGAGGCAGATCAGGTTCTGAGAGACTGATTTGGAACTACGGACTGGGATATCCTACAGGGGTCACATAGTGAGAACATTGAGGAGGTTGTTGACTGCACTACTGACTACATCAACTTCTGTATGGACATTGTAGTTCCAGTAAGAACAGTACTCTGGTATGCTAACAACAAGTCATAGATTACAAGTGACATCAAGGGCCTTTTGAACCAGAAGAAAAGGGCTTTTAAAGGCAGTGATCAGCATAAGCTCAAGCGCGTGCAGAAGGAACTCCGAGTCCAGTTCAGGGTGTTGAAGGAGTAGTACAAGAGAAAGCTGTAGCAGAAGTTGCAGAATAACAGCATGAAGGAAGTGTGGTCCAGATCTAATTATGCAATTTTCATTACACTATAACTTATTCAGTTTATTACATAGAGAATTCACAAAAAATCCTTTTTGTTGCTGAAAGATGGCATCACCTGCCCTGCATTCCAAAATTGCGGGGAGACGGTTGTCAGTCGAACAGAGGGTGTGATGTGTTTACCTGCATAATGTTGCATAATTAGATCTGGACCACCCTGTAGATGTAGATGGGAAATTATGGAGAAATTATTATAAAGTAAAATGCCTTATAAACAGTGGTTAGTCTATGGTATTTAAAACCATTCTGACAAAAGCTACACATTAAAGAATACAAAAGGTGAAAGTAAACTAATATAGAACTCTACCAGGAGAAAACAGGGCCCACTGATCTATATATAAGCTATACGATATAAGCTGTACCTGGTCAACTGAACTTAAAGTGTTGGTAACATTACGTTTGCAATAGTGCTGATTTGCAAATGTCACAACCAACCATATCTCAAATTTTATACCAAATTTTGAACACTGTTACAACTGCTGATTTTTTTTTTTCCTTTTCCTACCACTCCAAGTGAAGTAATGTTAAAGAAAGCTGCATTCACGCCGATTGGCACACAAGTAAAGATCATTGCCCAGAGTGTTCATGACCTCACATTTGTAAATCACAAGCGATAATCAGCACACAGGTGGTACTGTTGTAGCTGGCACACTACACTGAAGATAAGCAGGGGACTAGATGGGTGATTGACAGCAAAATGTCCAACAGGTATGCTGAGCTCTAAATTTCACCAGCTTCTGACACATTTGTGTTATACTTCACAAGTCGGGGAAGGTTCAAGTAGGCCGAAACTCCCAGGCAACAGGAAAAATGGAGCTTCAAAGAAGATAATATGGAGAGGCAGGACACACCACAGTGGGAGACAATTGGGAGCACTGGTAGAGTGTACAGGATATCCAGAACATCACCAGAATAGCCATGGCTTGTTTCAGTGTGACTGTTATTTTATGAGGCGTATCATGTGCCTATAACAGTGAGAAGGTGATTCTTCATTAAGTATAACTCTGGATCATATAATCATACCCATTACTGAGATTTAGTCTCATGTTTGATGATTGTGTTGGTCACGGTCTTTCCATTAAACTATTATTGTTCATGTTGTTCTTAAATGGCAATAGTTCTGTGTAGCTTATTGCAATATAATACTTTATTATGCTTTTCTTATTCTTTTTATTCTTCTTCTACACTCAAGTCAGGTCACGTTGGGTAGCATGCTCTGGTACAGCACATTTCCGTATCCACTACATGATGAAATAGCTCCTGGATGGCAACCCCCCATGCAAACATGCGGCCCAGTCCCACCGTCTGGAAGTGACCATCTATCTACCACAGCCAGGTGATACTCATACGTGGATATCTCTTGGCCTGTTCCAGCCATTCGGGTCCTCAACAATGAGAATCCTGTGAGATGGATCTCCCTCGGGTAATCACGTCACATGGCTGTTGTGCTTTAATTAATGTTCCTTCACCAGGCAAGTAATGTGCCTCATTCGGGACTCCTTAAGTAACACAAAGTCAAACCAGCGGTACCCAAGGATTCTCTGACCTCATGACCCCCATACTCTAACAATCCGTCTATTACAGCAGTGACATTCATGTCTCTGGTGACTTCTGTTTACTAAACAAATAAATAAATAATGCAGGTTGTTTTAGACCTGCTATTGATTATATAAATGCTTATATTATACATTCTAGGAATAAGCAGAACATTTAATAAAAATTCATTCAACTTCATATTGTATACTATATGATTGCACAAATACTCCTCTTTTTCCTTTGGAATAATCAAAATACACCACTCATAACTTGATGGGAAATTGTCTCTCCAAGCAGCTGTTCAATGATTTTCTTTTTAACATTTTTTTGAATTTATTAAAATCAAATAACATTCCATACAACCAAGTCACGTTTTACAAAAGTGGGTTAGAAACAAATCGACCCCCACCCATAAGAAAGAGAGCTAGGCGAACAGAGTAAAACTTTGGTAGTAAGAAAAATAAATACATAAATAGAATAAAAAGTGAAGAGAAACAGCTTCCTCAATTTAAATGCTTATTCTAAAATGTTATTGATTAGATCCTGCCAGGTTTTGGAAAAGGTTTGTACAGATCCTCTAAAATTAAATTAGATTTCTTCCAGTTTCAAATAATATAAAACATCAGTTACCCACTGACTTAGAATAGAAGAGTTAGGATTCTTCTAGTTGAGCAAGGTAAGTCTGCATGCTAATAGTGAGTAAAGTCAACTACAGTTTGTTTGTTCTTTTCCATATTAAACCCCTCTGTGAGCCCACCAAACACAGCTGTTAGTGAATTAGGAGGGATTGTGACACCGAGGCTGTCTGAAAGGCATTTAAAGATTTTGGTCCAAAATTATGTTAATTTGGTGCAGGCCCAAAATATGTGCCCAGTGAGGCAGGAATTCGATTGCAACATTCGCAGGTTGGATCTCGCCCTGGAAACATTATGTACAATTTTAAGTGAGACAGATGTGCTTGATTAAAGATGTAAGTTGAATAATTGAATGCTTTGTACATATGGAGCTCGAGTGAGTTCTGTGCATTGCTACTTTCCACTCCATTTCTGAGATGTTGAGTGAGAGATGCTTTCCCCCCTGTACTCTGGGATCTTTAAAAGGAAGGGACTTTAAAAAGTTTTAATATAGTACAGAAATGCTGTCAGAGTCCTCAAGCTTGTTTTTCTGGCATAGAGGTAGATGGAAAGTGAGGAAAATTGGGCAGGTTTTGTTTAACAAAGTTTCTAATTTGAAGGTAGTGAAAGAAATGTGTTGCTGGAAGGTTAAATTTGCAGTGCTATTGTTCATAGGATGCAAAGATGTTGTCTATCTGCAGATCTCTAAGTGATTTAATCCCAAATGTTTTCCCGAAAATTAAAATTGGGGACGTTTGAGAGGGTGGAAAAAAGTGGTTATCATGCAGAGGTGCCATAAATAAAAGCTTCTCTATCTTAAAATACTTCCTACATTGGTTCAATATTCTGAGTGAATGAAGCACAATTGGGTTGTTAATATTGTCACACTCGAGCACATAGGGAGTGACTTAAAGACCCGACGGGCACCGCGACATCGCATGTCAGGGGACAATGGCGGAGCACTGACCTTTCTTTCTTTGTTCTTTCAGGAAAAACAAAGCAACACCACTGTGAGTTCACCCGGACTCGATAAAACTCAAGCCACTTCCTGGTTCCTTTCTTCCCTCTGGTCCCCATTTGATGACATCATTTTGACCCATCTACCACCACGATTCCTTCCCAGCATTCCATCTGTTCACTACCGGTTCTGACCCCATAAATTGTCCGCCTGTCTGTGTTATGGTTGTCTACTCTGCTGTTCTATTTGTGAGCTAACCGCAGCATACTACAGTATACAGGGCCGGAAAAACCCCAAACCTTTATGCATTGTCTGTTTTCTTTATTACAGTACTTATTGGGGTGCAAAGCAAGGAATATAAAGAAGTACTGCAGGATTTTATTTCTATTGGGGACCAAGCCTGTGTCTTTTCATCTATTTGTGTCAATATCCAGGTTTTTATAGCTTGTATATTTGCCACCCAGTAATAAAACTGAAAGTTAGGTATAGCCGTGCCGCCTTCTGCTTTAGGTCTATGTCGCCCTTTGGATACATGGATGTTTTGAATTCTAAATAAATTTGCTTATGATTGAATCTAACTTCTTAAAAAATATTTTTTGTTGCCAATTGGAATGTTTTTAAATATAAAAAAAAAGCTTAGTTAGGATATTAATCTTAACAATGTTAATTCTTCCAGTTAAAGTGAGATGAAGGGTAGACCATCTATGCAAGTCTTGCTTAAGTTTTTTCATGCAGACAGCAAAATATTCTTGGTAAAGAGCTTTACATCTACAATGATAAAAGGAAATGTGTTTAGTCTAATATTGTGTGCTTGAGAATTCAATGGAAGAGCACACCTTTATTCAAATTGAAATGTTGTGAAATTCTATTAGTGCTGTTAGGACTACAGGCACAGTATTTTGTGGATCTGATATATATATATATAGATATATAGATATATATAGATATATAGATATATATATATATATATATATATATATAAATATATAGTACTGTAGCAGTGCTACCATTGGTTAGAACTGCATCTCCCAGCAGTCCTTGTAGGGCTGTTGAGGGCAAAGGTGGCCAGAGGGGTTCAAAAGGAGGGCAGGGGACGAAGAGAGGAGAAGGTTTGTTTTTGTCGTTTGGTGCTTGTTATAACTGTTGAACTGCCTGTCGTTGTCTGCCATATATCATCGTGTCCTGGATTGTATTGTTTGTTGGGGTCTGGTTATCATTGGTCTACCTGTTTACTGTTACTGAGGACGTTGTCTGGATTCATTGGCTTTCACGGAAGAAGGAGCGCTCCTGAACCATTCATCTGTCAACTTACTTCAGCAACTACCGGTAGGACTGTGTTTTCCATTTCCCTCGCATCATTCAAATCACTGGACATAACTTCACCGCTGATTATTTCATACATGGACTTTACTGCGTGTTTGTCGTGTTTATCTGTTAATTGTAATATCGCCGAAAGGATCAGGGGTGGTATTATTGTTTTCATTTAGTTAATTTAATTTCATTATACTTTTTTATCGTTTAAGTTCCCAGTGCGTTTTCTTTGTCTCTGTAGTGTGTTGTGTGTGGGGGTCGTGCCAAGGCTGGGGTTGTCCCTGGTAATCCTCATATAAATAAATAAATCACCGTCTTTCTCGACGGTGTTAATCTTAGCGGCTTCTGACCGCTACAGTACTCATAAGCATTTCGAAAGTGAACTGCCAGTGGTTCAATGTCAATGCATAAAGCAGTTGTGACAAGTGGCATCCTTGTCTAGTGCCACATTCTAGTTTGAAGTAGTCTGAAATAATGTTGTTAATACAAACTGAAGCCTCAGAACTGGTATACAGTACTTTGATCCATGCACAAATGTTTGTGCCAAACCCAAATTTCTCCAGTGTAGTGAAATGGTAGATTCACTCAACCATATCGAATGATTTTTCTGCATCCAACAATAATAATATCTCTGGTTTGTTAGACTTTGTGGGTGAATATATTACATTAAACAGGCGTAGAAGATTAGAATTTAAGTGTCTGCCCTTAATTAATCCATTTTTGGTCTTGTGTTATTACCTTAAGAAGCACTTTCTCAATCCTTCTAGCTAGGATTTCAGAAAGTATCTTAACATCATTATTCAGATGTGTGTTTGGTCTGTATGATGCACATTTAATAAGTCTTTATTTTGCTTAGGAAAGACAGTAATTACTGCTTTGTGAAAAGTTTCATGTAGAATGTTATTGCCTCTTGTGTCTGTAAATGTTGCTAATTAAAGGGGAGCTAACTTAACTGAGAATATTTTATAAATTTCGGCAGGGTAGCCATCAGGGATTGCTGCTTTCCCACTCTGAAGTGAGTTTATAGCATCTTGTAATTCTGAGAGTGCCAAAGGTTTATCCAGTTCCTCTACACTGAGAATATCTAGCTGTGGTATCCATAATGTATCAAAACACATTAGATTGTGTCTTGTCTTCTTTAAACTGAGTAGAATATACAGATTTGTAGTAGTCACTAAATATGTGCATTATATTTTTATGGTTAATGACTTTCTCTGTCTGTGTTGGTAATTGCTGGGATTGCATTGCAAACCTCCTGCTTGTGGATTTGTTGAGCTTTCTCTCTCTGTTCATGGTAATGCTGTCTTGATTTAAAAGTGAGTTGTTTTGTTTCTTTAGTTGGCAAGAGGTTGAGTTGAAGAGACCTCTGAGGACATATTTGTCTCTAAAAAATCAATTTGTTTGGATATAAATTCTGTACAGTTGTCGTCTGCTAATAAAAGTGGGTTAAGACACCAGCTGTGGAATGAGTATGTGGAGCACAATTATTTGAGCTCAATGATCAAAGGGGTGCGATCGGAGATAACAATGGTGTCATACTTTCAAGATTTAATCATATGCAAAAAATTGTTATCTATGAAGAAATAATAAATTCTTGAGTAGCAGCGATGCCCTGGTGAGTAGAAGGAATATGCTCTCAAGTTTGGATTTAGAAATCTCCAGGGGTCTGATAAGTTGTGATCTATTATAAAGTTTGTAATTGTTTTTAAAATGTTAGATTTCATTGCCCCTGTGGCAGGAGACCTATCTATGTCTGGATTTGAAACACAATTCCAGCTCACAAAGTTAACTGTTCAATCATGGAGACATTGCTTCTGAACTTTTGTTGGCATTCTGTATCCTTAATTTAAGATAATGCAGCTTTGTCATCAACTCCCAAATTTCCATGAAGCCTATTGTTACCTTGGTACTTATAATTATAAGGATTAAAAGGACAGATTCAAGATAGCTTGCTCTCTTTCTCTAATCAGATTTGATTCACGGTTATATTTCAAAATAGTGTTGGTATCAATTTTATTATCTCTTTTTCGGCTTACTAGAAGTAAAAATGTGGAGATTGTCTTGAATATCCACTTACAGTTTGACAGGGCTCATCTGACCTCTGCTTTCTGTAACTGCTGTTTAGAATGCGGCACATTTAGATGCTGTTGATGGTGAGAAATCAGGGAAAATACGAATGTCATTATTTTCAAATATAATCTCTTGTTTCTGTCCGAGAATTAGCATTATATGAAATTGAAATTGTAATTTTTCGAAATGCATGATAAGAGTCCTAGGTTTTGAGGTATTCGATCCACATGTGCAGTAAGCTGCTGCTATCTCGGTGTCTGATTTTAAGTCATTTCTGATTATTTTAGAGAATAGTTCTGCTACGAATTTCACTGGGTTTGGACTTTCAAGATTCTCAGGGAGAACTTCAATTCTAGGATGCTGTACTTAAGGGAATATTTATATTGATTTGCATATTCAAAAGGTGTAATTCTGGGAGGAAATGGAGTGGGGTGGCATGCACATGCATGATCATTACTTTTCACGCAGACCAGGATTTATGTAGCAGAAGAATGTGGAAGTTGGCTAACACACAGTTTTCTGCATCTGAATTTTTCTGTGCATATGCACATTTCGACTTTTGCCGGTATACCATGTTTTAGTGTGAATTTTACGCATGGCCTTATGCATGAGCACCCGAGTGATACCGCCTCTGTGTGGTATCATGTCTCAAACCAGACTCTTTTCATGTGTAGTTACAAGTTAGTGGAACGGACCGCCCACCTCCATCCATACTGCTGACTCCCTCAATGTATTTAAGAAGTGATTGAAAACCCATCTGTTCTGTGAATGCCTACTCGATAAAAAAAAATATAAAAACATTTGCTCTGTGATACTTTATACATCTTTCACTTGTGGCAATCAACTTTTGTTATCAGTCCTACTACACTTGCTGAATAAACAGGCCTAGGCCTAATGTTGCTCGATTATATTCATGTCTTTTGTAAGTCACTTTGGATAAAAGCGTCTGCCAGGAAAATAAATGTAATTGTAAAGTCTTCTCACTAAGCAGCAGGAGGCTGAAGATTAGTATGGCAGGCCATTCTAACATTTAATCCATTTTCCTTGATATCAGCAGTTACAATGGTGATATTGTCATTTTTTAAATTTAATATGAAGCTTTTAAAATTTGATAGCATATTTAAAAATCTTTAAATTGATCTTTTGAAATTTGATATCAAGTTTTTAAAATCTGATATTGTGCTTTAAAAATTTCATATCGTGCTTTTGAAATATGATATTAGGTTTTAATATTTTAATATCACACTTTAAAAATTCTGAAATTTTGAAATTTGATACAGCTTTTAAAATTTGATGTCATGCTTTTAAAAATCGAGCTTTTCAAATTTGAAATCAAGTTTGCAAAATTTGATATCATGCTGTTTAAATCTGATATCAATATCCTCAAAGTTAATATTTAATTTCACCAAAGCAATATCAAAATGACAATATTGTAGCGAGTCGAGTCTTCCCACCTCTCCCAAGCTGTCGGCTAGCGGATTGCCAGCGTTAAACACGCAGCTGTACCCAGCTCTTCAAGTAGCGAGCACTCGTGTCCCATACACCGCACGACTACGAGTGTCTCGGCAGCACGCAGCTGTACCCAGCTTCTCAAGTAACGACCACTCGTGTCCCATACACCGCACGACTCCAAGTGTCTCGGCATTAATTGCTTAGATAAAATCTTAGCAATGAATAACAGCTCTGTCCTGTTGTATCTCTTTATTCACAGATAGCCAGTAAACAAAGCTCGACATTATTGCACTGCCATGGTCAAGGTCATGCACGAAGACACATTTCACATAACGGTACTTTTTTACAAAATAAATAACCCCGGACGGCGATGACCCAAACCCACCCAACTAATTGAACACAAACACAACAATTATTTACAAGTTAAGACATTAATAAATACAACAGGAAAAACATTATAAAAAGCAGTGAACGTACAACCTTCCCATAATGCATCACTCCGGCAGCGCTGACTGCCGGGTCGCTACATAGCCCCCTCCCAAGAGGGTTTAGTGTCCTCACAACCCTAATCGTTACATTCAAAGTCTAATAAATATCCCGGTCGGCGACGAACACGCTTTGGCCTGCTTGACTCGCCACTACTCGTGTCAGGTTCAGTCCGGAGACTTTCAATGTCTGTCTCGACACCGAGTGTGGAGGTTGGAGAGCCACTTTGAGTTCCAATTCCTTCTGGTGCTGGGGCCAATGGGTGGTATGGTGCTAAACGATCTTTATGTAGCACCACCCGTCTGCCCCCTTAGGCATTCGGACTCGAAAAACAACTTCCGAAATCATGTCCAGAATTTCTCCGGTCCCTGCCAATGGTGTGTCAGTTTTGGGGACAACCCCCGTTTCCTTTGTGGGCAAAAGACCCACACTTTGTCCCCTTGTTTGAAAGTTGGACCATGAGCCCGAATGTCATATGCCCGTTTCTGGCGGGCTCCAGCTCCGCTAGTGCCTCCCTGGCCAGTTGATGCACGGTGTTCAGCCGCTCTTTTAATCGTCGGAAATAGTCCGTCTCGTGACCGCCAACAAGCTCAGGTTCAGGGCGAGCCAAACACCAAGTCCACCGGCGTGCGCATCTCTCTTCGAACATCAGCCCCCCGGTGTGCACTGACTCGATTCCTGAGCGGCCGTCCTATACGCCCACAAGACCAGAGGCAAATGTTGGTCCCAGTCTCTCTGGTGTTGACTAGTGAGGATGGCAAGTTGGGCGGCCAGGGTGCGGTTAAACCGTTCGACCAGTCCATCGCTTTGAGGGTGAAGGGGAGTGGTTCGGGTCTTCTTCACCCCAGCCGCTGACACACCTCTTTAAACAAACGGCTCTCGAAGTTCCGCCCTTGATCGCTGTGCAGTTCATTCGGCACCCCGAATCAAGTGAACATTTCATCCAGCAATTTTGGCGGCTGTGGAGGCACTTTGATCTGGAATGGCATATGCCTCCGGCCATTTAGTAAAGTAGTCCATCGCCACCAAAACAAAACGATTTCCTGCCTCGGTGATAGGGAAAGGACCCAGTACATCTACCCCAATCCTCTCCATGGGAGCCCCGACAAGATACTGTTGTAGTGGCGCGTGAGAGCGTTGGCCAGGTCCTTTCTGCGCCGTACAAACGTCACAGCAGTGGACGTGCATCTCCGCATCTTGTCGACATCCGGGCCAATAGAATCGCTGCCGCAGCGGCGCACTGTCTTTGCATTTCCAAAGTGCCCAGATCCAGCTGCTCCATGAACCCAACGGAGGACCGTTGTGCGTAAAGCCTGGGGAACCAGAAGTTGCAAACGGTCAGTACCCCCTTGGTGCCTGCCATCTTCTGTAGATCACACCATCGTGCAACTCCAGGCTGCCCCACTGCGAATGTAACAACTTGAGTTCCGGCCCCTGGGAAGACACGGTTTGCCAATCGGGGCATTCCTGGGTCTCCAGCCAACCCCTTACCTCCTCTAGCACTTGGTCGTCTGCTTGTAGTTGCCGTAACTGGTCGATGGTGAATGGTTCCCCTGCTCCATCAGTGTCCTCTAGCCCGGCTGCTGATGATGATGGTCCCATACCCCTTTCTTCTTGCCGGCGGCAATATCGACAGTCGTCGAGGCCGCATGGTCGCCTGGAGAGGGCATCAGCATTTGCATGCTGCCGTCCTGGTCGGTGTTGCACCTCGAAATCATACTCCTGAAGTATTTCTATCCACCTTGCCACCTGGCCCTCAGGTTGCGGAAGTTTAACAGCCATGTAAGGCTAGCATGGTCAGTTCGAATTGTAAACTTAGTGCCCAAAGGTAAGGCTTGAAGTGTCGTACTGCCAGATCACTGCCAATAGCTCCCGCCGGTAACGCAGTAATTTTTCTCCGGTCGACTGAGGCTGCAGCTATAGTAGGCCACCACTCTCTCTCCGGTCTCCCCCCTCTGGGAGAGTACTGCGCCAACCCCCACATTACTAGCGTCAGTGTCCAAAATAAAGGGTTGGTTGGGGTCAGGGTAAGCCAGGACAGGTGCACTGGTAAGAGCAGCTTTTAGTTGTTGAAAAGCAGCGGCGCAGTCGTCCGTCCACCCAAACTGTTGGCCCTTACTCGTCAGCTGGTGCAAGGGGCTAGCAATGGTTGCAAAGTTTCTCACGAATCTCCGGTAGTATGAGGCTAAGCCCAGAAAGCTCCGCAGCTTCGGTGATGTTGGCTGGTGGGGGCCAGTTGCTCACGGCAGTCACCTTCGCTGGGTCGGTAGCCACTCCACTCTCGCTAACCACATGTCCCAGAAACTGAGTCTGTCGGGAGAGGAGGTTACATTTCGCGGGGTTCAACCGCAACCCGGCGCTGAATGGCTGTCAAGACTTCCCTTAAATTGTGGACAGCCTGATCAAAGTCTCTGGCATGGATTAAAAGATCGTCCAGATAGACCACACATCGGGTTCGGGGAATGTCTTTTAGGACCCGCTCCATCAGTCTTTCAAAGGTGGCGGTCGTTACACAGTCCAAAGCGGCATCACCTTGAATTGCCACAGCCCTTGTCCTATGGTGAATGCGGTTTTGTGTCGGTCCTCTGGTGCCAGTTCCACTTGCCAATACCCACTGCGCAAGTCCAAGGTGCTGAACCAACAGGATCCAGCCACATAATCCAATGCATCATCGATGCGTGGCAGTGGGTATGAGTCTTTTCGAGTGACTTCGTTTAACCTCCGAAAGTCCACACAGGCGCCAACCCCGTTTTCTTCCGTACCATGACCATTGGTGCAGCCCAGGGGCTGTCCGAAGGCTCAATAACGTCGTTGGCTGCCATCTCACAAATCATTTCCTCGGCAGCTTGGCCGCAAGAGGCAATCGGTGGGGCGCAAAGCGAATGGGGCGGCATGGCCAGTGTCTATGTGGTGTTTCACTAAATTCGTTCTAGTACAGTCCTCCTCTCGAGCCGCAAAAATGTCCACAAAGTCTCTCAATAGTTGTTGAAGTTGCTCCTGCTGTGGCGTTCAGATGTTCCCCACTTGACGGCCCAATTCCTCTACAGCGGCAACTGTCTCAGCTGATGGGTGGTCGCGTGAGGAAAACCGTTGGGAAGCACTGGTCTGAGCTGCAACATTCTCCTGGGGTCCCCTTGAGTCTCTGCATCTTCCGAACAGCGGTCGGGAGCGGTGATCCGTGGTATCCAGGCAAATCCAAGCCAGCAGCCCTTCCAGGACGGTTCCAGCCCGATTGGGCGACACAGTCTCATTACCTAGGCAGAGGACGGCCCTAGACACATCAACACATGCTCCCCAGTGGGCCAACAAGTCCAACCCAATAATGCACTGGTCTTTAATGTCCAAGCCAGAATTCGTGGTTGGTCTGGCTCGTCCCTACCACCACAGATAACAGTTTCTTTCCGGGCATTACTGTCCGTTCACCCGTAACCGTGCGTAGTTAAGCTATTTGTGGGGTCCAGCCCTCGGGAAGAAGACTAGCTGTTTCTGGCAACACTCCTTTTCTTAGCAAACAAATAGTGGACCCGTGTCCACTAAGGCACTGCATGGCCGTCCATCAATAGTGCAGTCTAGGTATAGTCCAGTGGAAAATCCACAGCGCCCAACTTTGAAGCAGTCTTTGTTGAGGGTGCTGAAAAGCGGGCGAGGGTCCCCTCACGGCCTCACCCGATGTCGTTTCCCTGCGGTGATGCTGTGCGAGGCAACGGACTTGGGGCAGGGCAATCCCTGGCAAAGTGCCCTGGTTCTCCGCATCGAAAACAGCAGTCCACTCGTTGTCTCTGTCGGGGGTTGATGTTGATTGGGCGGCTGACCTCCACTGCCTCAGACAGGTCCCCTTCCGCCCTTCGTTCAACGGCTCTTGTTAGTCGACTCGGTCGTGGCGTTCGTCTTGTCGGTGACTCAGCCTGTAGTACGTCTTCAACCGCTCAGCCTCTTTTAGTGCCTCGCTCAAATCTCGGGGTGACGATAGACAGACATGCTGGCGAAGACGTTCTGGTGTGAGGCCCCGCAGGAAAGCATGAAGACCGAGTTCTTCCCTCACTGCTGTCGAGAAAGTAGGGTAACCTTTTCGTGTATAAACCCTGACGTCAGCGGCAAAGGCTCCTATACTCTCACCTTCATGCCGACGTCGGCTAGTCAGCTTGTCTCTGCTGCATTCTGCTGAAGTTCTTTGTCCAAAGCGACGGGTGAGAGCAGCGGTGAGAGCCTGAAGATCACGACACTCTTCCGATGACAGATCAATGAGTACCTGAAGTGCGGGACCCTCCAAGGCAAGGGCCAAGTGTGTCGCAGCTTCCTCGCGGTTCCACTCATTGTGTATCGCAGCCAGATCCACTTGTGCGAGGTATGGTTCTAAAGGAGTCAATCCGCTGTATCGCGGCAGCTTAGCAGGTGACCGTGAGAAGCGGACCGTCCGACTGGTAACCTGGGGTATCGCTGCGGCAGCCGGCGGCCCCTCTGGCCGTGCTCAGAAGATCGCAACACTGTCCAGGGAATACTGGTACCATCAGGCGGTCTGCCGCTTTTCTCCGCACAGCTCCGCTGATCAGGCTCTAACGTAACGCTGTTCTCTAAGATGGCACGCTCTAATTCTTCAAGACTCTGTTCCATGCGGCGTCTTCTAAACAGCCTGGTCTCCCACTTCTGACACCAATGTAGCGACCCGTGGTCGAGTCTTGAAGTTTTTAAAGCAGATCGCTGCCGTACACCTCTCCCAAGCTGTCGGCTAGCGGATTGCCAGCGTTATGCACGCAGCTTTACCCAGCTCTTCAAGTAGCGAGCACTCGTGTCCCATACACCGCATGACTACGAGTGTCTCGGCAGCACGCAGCTGTACCCAGCTTCTTAAGTAACGAGCACTCGTGTCCCATACACCGCACGACTCCGAGTGTCTCGGCATTAATTGCTTAGATAAAATCTTAGCAATGAATAACAGCTCTGTCCTGTTGTATCTCTTTATTCACAGATAGCCAGTAAACAAAGCTCGACATTATTGCACTGCCATGGTCAAGGTCATGCACGAAGACACATTTCACATAACGGTACTTTTTACAAAATAAATAACCCGGACGGCGATGACCCAAACCCACCCAACTAATTGAACACAAACACAACAATTATTTACAAGTTAAGACATTAATAAATACAACAGGAAAAACATTATAAAAAGCAGTGAACGTACAACCTTCCCATAATGCATCACTCCGGCAGCGCTGACTGCCGGGTCGCTACAATATATAAATGTGGTATCAAAATGACAAACTTGGTTTCAGATTTTTAAACCCCGATATCAAATTCCAACAGCTCAATATCAAACTTTAAACACATGAGGTAAAATACAATACAATAGTGTTTATTTTTGTGTAGCCCAAATAACAGAAGAAGTGCCAGAATGGGCTTCAACAGGCCCTGCCTCTTGACAGCCCCCCTGGTTTTGACTCTCTAAGAAGACAAGAAAACCCTCCCAAAAAAAACCCTTGTAGGGAAAAAATGGAAGAAACCTTGGAAAAGGCAGTTCAAAGACAGACTCCTTTTTAGGTAGGTTGGGCGTACAGTGGGTGTCAAAAAGAAGGGGGTAAATACAATACAGAGAACAGAAGTAATCCTCAATACAGTATAAAAATAAAAATATTACAAGTATGAAGCAAAAGTTAACAGTAGATGATATCACATAATATGATTTGGATTTGTTTAGAGTCCTGGAGACCACGGCCATCAAGCTGCCTCCCCCGTTTGGACATTTCACAGCTGAAACAGTGCTGGGCCAACCAATCTGATGAAAGGACCCCTCTACCCGACAATTCCTGCGATCCTCCATCAGGGATGACTTTACCTTAGGCAGGCAAAACAACTTGGCAGGTGAGCCGTGGCACAAAGTGCCACATTTGAGTATCGAGAAGAGAAACAGAATAGGTGAGGGTTAATAACAAATTATACCTATCATGTAACTTATGTTTTAGTGCTAATGACTAACAACAGAGATGTGGTCTGTACAGTTAATCAGCAGCTAGCTCTAGTCAGATATGCTAAACTGAAGTAGTGAGTCTTCAGCTGGGATTTGAAAGCTGAAACCAAAGGGGCATCTCTTATAGTAGCAGGCAGACCATTCCACAGTTTAGGGGTCCTGTAACTAAAAGCTCGACCTCCCACTCTTATTTTATTAATCCTTGGAGTCATAAGCTGACCGGCATCTTGAGATCTTAATGTGCGCTCTGGTTTGTAACTCATGATAAATTCAGACAAGTAAGCTGGACCTCAGCCATTTAAGACTTTATATGTTAAAAGGAGGATTTTGAAATCTGCCCTAAACCTAACCAGGATCCAGAGAAAGAATTTAATTACTGGAGTTATGTGTTTGTATTTTCTTGTTCTTGTAATAATTCTTGCAACAGCATTTTGGACTAACTGGCAGCTGTATAAAGAACAATTTGAACATCCAATTGACAGTAGTCAATCCTCCTAGAAATAAATGCATGAATTGATTTTTCAGAATCCTGTTTATTTAGGAAGCACCTTAATTTTTCAAAATTTTTAAGATGGACGAAACACTTTGTAATATGCGCTTTAAATTACATGCTAGAGTCAAAGATAACTCCTAGATTGCGGGCTGACTCAGTAAAATTAATGGTGATTCCAACTGAGTTAAATGATGACAAAATATTGTTGCGATCAGCATCATTCCCTCCAACAATTAACATCTCTGTTTTATCTGTGTTTAAAGATAGGTAGATCTCATCCATCCACTCCTTTAATTCACTAACACAACTAATTAAAGACAACATTGAAGAAACTTCATTTGATCTAAAAGAAAGGTATAACTGAGTGTCATCTACGTATGAGTGAAAATTAACATTATGTTTCCTAATGATAGATCTCAGTGGAAGCATGTAATGTGAAAACAGTAAAGGTCCCAGTACTGAGTCCTGTGGGACACCATATTGAACTTCTGTGCATAATGATGGAGTGCTGTCAGCACATTTCTGTACATATTGGAATCGATTTGATAAATAAGAACTAAACCTAGTGAACATGGTGCCTGTGAGTTCAATGCCATTTTCTAGCCTGTGCAGTAAAATAGAATGGTCAATGGTGTGAAATGCTGCACTTAAGTCTAACAACATAATTACAGTGGAGTTTCCTTCATCAGAGGATATCAGAATGTCATTTACACACCGTTTTAGTGCTGTTTCTGTACAATGACCAGTGCGGAAACCAGACTGGAATTTCTCAAATAAATTGTAATGCATAAAGTGTGACTGAAGCTGTTTGGCAACTACTTTTTCAAGTATTTTAGAGAGAAAGGTAAATTTGAAATAGGCCTATAATTATTAAGTTTGTGTGGGTCTAGGTCCGACTTTATAAGTAATGGTTTAATGAATGACACTTTTAGTGCATCAGGTATTTTGCCAGGCAATAATGAACTATTAATAATGTTTAGAATAGGTGCTGCAAGAACATCCATTGCACTTTTTACTAGTTCTGTTGGCACTGGATCACTGAATTTCATTTTAGAAATTAAACTTAAGACTTCCTGCTCAGTTATAAGATTAAAATGAATAAAGTGTTGAATGCAATGTGAGACGGGGTCTGCTAAGCTAGTATTTGGTTTGTACTGTGATGCTGAGATCTGGGATCTTATATTTTTAATTTTCTCATTGAAGAAGTTCATAAAGTCAGTATTGCTAAAATCTGTTGGTATTTTGCACTGTAGATCTGAATTTCCATTTGTTAATTTAGCCACTGCTCTAAACAGTACCTGAGGATTTTTATTATTGCTATCTATTAATGTAGAATAGTATTCTGAGCGAGCTTTAAAGATAGCTTTTTTTATATTTTTTAATACTCTCTGCCCATGCAATTTGAAAGACATGTAGCTTTGTTGTTTTCCATCTGCGCTCCAGTTTTTGACCCTCTAATTCAAGAGCTTGAGAGTTTTTATTAAACCAGAGAGAGTTTCTATGTGCTTTAATCACTTTTGTTTTAAAGGGAGCCACTGTGTCCAGAGCATCTCTAAAGCTCACATTATAATGTGATGTTAGCTGATCTAAATTATTTTCAACATTTGCATCTGGTGTTAACCGATCTAAATGATTTTCCACAATTAAACTCGACTTACTCAAAGTATCTTTAAATTTTGAAGCAGAATTACAATCTAGATGTCTCCCTGTCTTTGTTTTAATCTGTGAGTGCGTTGGCAAGGCCAGGACTAAATCAAATGTAATTAAGTAGTGATCAGAAATAATTTCATTTAATGGAGCAATATTTAAATTTTGAATTTCAACTTTGTAAGTTGTAATTAAATCTAATGTGTGGTTATGATTATGAGTTGGACCTTTGACAATCTGACAAAATCCTACTGAATTTAACAAATAAGTAAAACATTTGCTAAAAGTGTCAGTTTCCACATCAATATGTACATTAAAATCCCTCATCAATACTACATGATCATAATTTATAGCCAGATCAGATAAAAGGTTGCTAAATTCAGTCATGAACAATGAATATGGGCCCTGGTGGTCTGTAGACTAGCACTACAATTCTTTTGGAATTTGTAATAATATTTAAAATGAGTGGCTCAAAGGATGTAAAGTTGCCTAAATTTTGAGAAGTGATTTGCATTTTGTTACAATGAATTATTCCAAAGCCTCTTCCTCCACTAGAATCTCTAGATTTATGAAGAAACGAGTTTCCATTTGGTGACACCTAAGCTTGGGAAAAGTGTCAGATTTACTAAGCCAGAGATCAAATTTCATAAGCTTGATATTAAATTTCTAAGTGTTGATATCAAATTTTAAACTCATGATATCAATGTTTTGAAAACGTTAAATTCCTTAAAGGAGTAAAATGTTAAAATGGCTTGCCATATTCTTTTGCTCACAATATTTGAGATGCTCGTACACCTCTGTTTATTTGTTGCCAGTTGATGACATCAGCCCTGCTGCTAATGAGCATGAGTGTTGGCTCAGTTTGATTCACTAGCAACTTAATGAAGGTTGGCTTTAGCTGGCAGGAAGAATTGTAGTCTTAAGATAGAGGAGATCCATTAGGAGGACGACACTTTCAGATTTAGTAGATCAGCACTTTTCCGATCCAGCCTAATGAATGCCGTCTGGCTAAAGTTTGCGTTCTGTATGAGCTCTTCTTTCAATTGGAATTGAAACCTAATTCATCAAGCTGTTACAAACTGAGAAATATGTTTTGGTCAGAGTAGAAATTACATAACTAATTTTGATAAGTTTGCATTAGAATAGGCCAAGTATTTAAATATGTTAACATAAGCATAGCTGACTGCCTTTAACATTTTCATCATTATCACAATGCTGAGTTTCATTCTGTGATTCTAGATGTTCTGGTTATTTAATCCAAAAGTTTGAAAAATTAATCTCATAAAAACTATTTTAATTGGAAATAGTTTTTTTATTTGCATTCATAAACACAATAAAACAGATTTTTTTTCCATCAAAACACAATTTATTGATACATACCATATTGTTCTAAATTAATCTAACATTAAAAATCATAACTTCTCTAGTTGTTGCCACTACTTTGATTTTTGTTTACTGTCTTGTCCTTTGTCCATTTTTACATCATCCACAAGTAGTCCACCATCATACTGACATCCCAAACCCCTTGATACTTTCTTTCCATGCCCTTGGTGTCCTGATAAAATCTTTCCCTCTGCTCTTCACTCACCGCTCCAGGATTTTCAGTTTAAAATTCCAAATGCAGACTTTGAAGGTCATATTGTAACTTAATTCCCTTAAACATAAATAATGCATTGTTCACAATTTGTTTATAATTTGCACACTGTTTTATAGCACTTGCAGCGAAGCAAGCACAGTAAGGTTGTTACAGAGAATTTCTTTTTGTGCAATATTAGATGAGACCACCTGCAATTTACATTCAAACCAGAAGAGGACATTAAGAAGTCAATATTCACTTCTGCGTATAATCCGTTTTCTTTTGTTCTGGACATTTTACACACGTCAATGACTGTTCTTGCTTTACATCATATAGAGAATTTCATACTGTTTATTATTATACACCACTTAATGATTATTATTTCTTTTATTCATATAGCACCTTTCAGTATAAACAGTCAAACACTTAATGACTGTGATTTTTTTTATTTTTTCTTATTATGTCCCACATAATAAAATATCTTCCGTTCTTTAAATGTAGCAACTTTCTTTATAAACACTACAAGACAGAAAGAACTTTCTTTCTCCCCTGGGAAAATTTACCTTGTAAGGGAAGATCTTTAAAAAAAACACATAAATAAACAAATACGCACACACCATGACTAAAAAGAAAGAAAATTTAAAACAAAAGCAAGTGTCTGACTTGGCCATCCCAGTACCAGTGAGGTGTTCATCAAACAGACATATTGCTGTTAGTGTAAGAAGGCCCACTCGTGTTTCTTGACACAGATCCACAGTGTGCACATTTTGGGCGACACACAATACCAAAGTCTTTTAAGATATTCCAGTCTGACCATTTGCTCTGAACACATTTTTTAATATTTATCATGAGAATATTTCAGCATAGAGCAAAGGCAGGACTAAAATGTCAAATAGCAAGCTCACTTAAAAGCAGAGCAGTGCAATAGGGAAAGTGAGAGGCGACAACAACAGAGCAAGAGTCCAGAAGAAAGCTTGGGGGTCCCAGTACACAGTAACAGGCAGTCAGCAGGCGTGATCCCCCTAATGTCACAAACCCAGAAGTAAAGCCAATGACAAATGGACAACAATGCACAGAAAAACATCATGAAACACAGACGGAAGTACACACACACACACACACAAAAAACCAAGTTGGCCAGCAGGGCCACCACAACTGTTTCTCTGTTGAAGCACATAAAGCACATGAAAATTCAAATCAATTATCTCACAGACCATAAACCCAGCAAAGGCATAATCTGTAAAAATAAATCCAAACTCAGGGCAAAAAGTATCTATTTGGATCCTTGAGCAAAACACACAGTGAGAAAAAGTGAAAAGTAATGCAAACTACGGAAGGCTCATTGCAAATTTCAACAAAAAGTGTTATTCAGCAGCAAGTGTGCACCTGTGTTCCCTCCCTGTTTTGTCTTCAGGTGACCACAGGACTCTCTGCAGCCCAACCTTCCATGTTGCTGCCACAGTGGGAGGACACCTTTCATTGAGGGAGATGGGCGGCCACCTTGAATTACTTTTTGGGTCCTTTTTAAAATTGTTTCACACCAAACCTTCTTAAGGTAAAACTAAGCCCATAACATGAAGATACTCATCAACCCTCGAACAGTATGAAGACTCACATTTCTCTCCTCCCTGTGCTCCTTCATTCTTCATCCTCCAGCTTACTGCTTTAGGGTGTCTATCAAGATTAAATTCTCAGCAATGGCTTGGCTTGAGTATTTTTAAGACTGACGTGAACCTCACACTTGAATCATGAATTGATATTTTCACTGCTACAGGCCTTGTTTTTAGTACTTGTATCATCCTTATTGAGCTTTCTCTCCACTATGAGTTCTTGCGTGGATATTGAGGCTATTCCTATGGGCAAATTGTTTTCCACAATCAGAACAACAATATGGCTTCTCTCCAGTGTGAATTCTTCTGTGCACATGAAGATGGCCATTTTGTCGGAATTGCATTCCACATTCAGAACAACAATATGGCTTCTCTCCAGTATGAATGTTTACGTGGCTCTGAAGGCTGCCAGCACAGGTAAATCCTCTACCACATTCTGGACAGCAATATGGCTTCTCTCCTGTATGAATTCTTCTATGGTTCTTTAGACTGTGAGGTTCTGTGAATCGCTTACCACAATCAGAACAACAATATGGCTTCTCTACACCGTGAATTCTTCTGTGTTGTAGAAGATTACCAATTTCTCGGAATTGCTTTCCACATTCAGAACAATATGGCTTTTCTCTTGTGTGAATACTTCTGTGCTGCTTTAGACTGTGAAGTTGTTGTTCTGATTGTGGTAAGCGGTTCATACAATATTGCTTTTCTCCTGTGTGAATTTTTACATGTCTACGAAGGCTGCCAAAGGATGCATATCCTTTTCCACATTCTGGACAGGAAAATGGCTTCTCTCTAGTGTGAACTGTTGTGTGTTTTTTTAGATGGCTCATTTGTCGGAACATCTTGCCACATTCAGAACACCCACGTGACTCCTGTTGTGTTTGACAGAGATTACCATCCCTGGACTTACCTTTGCTTTCAATCCTTTCCCTCTGCGTCTGGTAGATTGTGGTCAGTTCCGTATTGGCTATCCGAGTTTGACCGGTGATCACACCTACTGTGTTTAGTTTCATCACTGGCAGAGAATCATCCTGCAAAGAGGCGGTTATCCCATTCTCTGATGCTAATGTCATGTTCTTCATATTCTTATCTTCCATTTTCAGTTGAGATCTGCACTGAGGAGATGTCTGAGCCAATGAGGATAAGACGAAGCTGCCATTGGCTTGTAAAGCTGCAGAAAAAACAAATATGGAGATAAAGGTGAGCTTTTGAAAGAGATCTGTTAAGAGACAACCATTTCATGTCAGTATTAACCCAGCTTCATTTTACTGATTCTGATTTGACTGCAAACAGGGCCACAAAATGTAAAAAAACAAAAAATGGGAAAAAAAGTACACAATTGAGTCACGGAGCAGTAATAAAGAAAATTCAATTCAGTTCTTTTAGTTTTTAACCATGCCACCATTCTTATATTTGCGTGAAACTTTAGTAATTT
The DNA here is from genome assembly GCF_016835505.1 of Polypterus senegalus. NCBI lineage: Eukaryota > Metazoa > Chordata > Cladistia > Polypteriformes > Polypteridae > Polypterus > Polypterus senegalus. The sequence goes on from NC_053161.1 coordinate 175,820,480, forward strand.
CATTAGTTTGGTATTGCATTTGTTATAGCAATGCTGTCCATGCATTTTGGACCTGTGCAATTCTCAGAAAACAACTGAAACAAAGATAATGGATCTATTGGGGACAAAAATATATTCGTAAATAAAAATATGCAGGGGAGAAATAAGATGGGTTTAAGGACTGCACCAAATTACAGTTGTTTTCTGAAACATTTATTTTGCTAATGTGCTTTTGCGATTGCTTCTCATAGCTGGGTATTTGTCATATCAAGCCTTTTGATAATGTATATTATACAGACATATAAGATATTTAAAAGAAAGGAATGGCTTTCTTAAAGTAAGTTATTGTAACGTCTAACCGTAACAGTTTTACACCTTGGATTACTGATACAAAAATGCTAAGACCAACTGTGACATGGGTGGGGGAAAATAAAGGACCAGAGTCCAGTTCATGACTTCATTACACCCTTTGAAGCTCAAGAAAATGCTGAGAAAAGCAGTTAAACCTTTGGAGGATAATGGAGTGGGGGGCACAATTGTATTGGGGAGATGTCATTGTTGAGTCAGGGGCTACACAGCCACAATGAGAGGAGGCTTCAGGCCCTCTCACTTAC
>NC_053161.1:175821572-175845098 GCF_016835505.1 Polypterus senegalus
TAGATCAACACATGATATTATCTAGCTAAATATATAGCTATAATATCGAATATACAAGGTCTCAGGTACACATTACACACATAAGAGGAGGACACCATCATTTACAGACTCTAGTCTTTATTTACTATTTTACTGAATACCACGACTACTCTCTTAAGTTCGCAATCTGAACAAATTCAAAAAATGATGTAAAACAACAAGGCTTTTCATCCATCCATCGATTTTCTAACCCGCTGAATCCGAACACAGGGTCACGGGGGTCTGCCGGAGCCAATCCCAGCCAACACAGGGCACAAGGCAGGAACCAATCCCGGGCAGGGTGCCAACCCACCGCAGGACACACACAAACACACCAAGCACACCCTAGGACTAATTTAGAATCGCCAATGCACCTAACTTGCATGTCTTTGGATTGTGGGAGGAAACCCACGCAGACACGGGGAGAACATGCAAACTCCACGCAGGGAGGACCCGGGATTAAAAATTAAAAGATCCATACACTGCATATCTTGCTCAAATACTCATTTATTTGGAAGGATTCAAATACATAGATTTGTCATCTAATTTGGAAATGTCAGCTATTGAGAAAGAATAAAATAATTGTAGTTAAGATATAGAATAACATTTTGATAACACCTCCATTAACTCAGATAGTCAGTGTGTATATCTATCTATATACATGGCCGAAGATAACCACTGTATAAATAAATTATAACATCTAGTTAAAAATACAGTTATAATATATATCTAATATCTATATACACAGCCTCGGATCAACACTATATAAATTATAATACAAGATACACATTAATCACGTAAGAGGAGGATGCCAGCATTTACAGAATATAATCTGAATGTACTAATTTATTAAATAACTCCATTACACTCATAAATTTGCGATCTCAATAAACTCGAAACATTAATTAAGACAACTGCTCTGTTAAGGCTTTTCAACTTCAGTTAAAATGTTGTATGCATTCAAAAGTTCCAGTGCAGATGTTTTTCCTTTTTTATTCTGTATATTAAAAACGAAGTTTTTCCGAGTTCTTGGAATGTGCCGTTTAATACTGTATATATCTACCTAACTATATCTCTATCTAGCTATATATATCTAAATTAAATAAAAAAAAAAAAAAAACCGCTCTGGGATTAAAAATTTAACGATATACACTGCATGTCTCGCACAAACACTCATTTAGTTGGAAGAACTGAAATTCACCCCACGTAACCCAAAGGAAAATGAGATATTTTCTTCAGTTGGATAAAATGTGTCTCTCTGATTTTTGGGGAAATTTAAATTTATTGTAAAACTGGTTGCCAGTTATTCCGGTTGACTTCTACTGTTTAGAAGTGAAGGAGTACGCGGAGGTTTACGTCAGCAACATAATCGTGGAAACCCACTCAGCTCTTTTATGAAATATTTAATGTGTGACGCTGATCGGAGAAGGAGCTTGCGAGTGTACTTTCTTTATCGGATTGATTTTTTTTTTGGAATGCAGTGGACGTAGATAGATAGATAGATAGATAGATAGATAGATAGATAGATAGATAGATAGATAGATAGATAGATATCTCCTCAAACAATTCGGCGATCCCACGGAACACCATACCATTTTTATTTGTTGAGCGCTTTTAAACACAGCATTACAACTGACCGAAGCGCTGTACAGTTAAAACAAGCAGGTCTAATAGCAAAATATTAAAAAAAACAAACACTAAGAGAGAATCAAAACAGAGATACTAAAAACAGGTCAGGGAACCCAATAAAATAGAGAAATAGCCAGAAGGAAGTGGAAATGAGACAGCTTAAGAATTAAAAGCCAATGTGAAGAAGTGCGTTTTTAGGCGAGATTTGAATGTGGCGACTGAGGCGGCTTGCCTAACCACTTAGGGCAGGGAGTTCCAGAGCCTGGGTGCACAGACGGAGAAAGCCCTTTCACCACGAGCTTTAAAACGTGCCTTGGGAACGGTTATGAGCAGCTGATCTGCGGGTCTAAGAACACGAGGGGGATTGTGACGATGGAGCAAGACACTCAAATAGGCGGGGGCTAGACCGTTTAGTGCCTTATAGGTTAAGAAGAGTAACACGGGCAGAAGATACATCGACCACACGAAGTGACGCCTCCCGCTAAACAGTAAAAGGCGAGTACATTGGTTCACAGAGAAATGCAGTCGAATACATTCTACAACATTCCGCTGGCCTGATATTCGAGTGATGTACTGTAATTCTGGATGAAAAGAAAAAAAAATACATACACATCCGTAAAGTGTCGACCCGAAACTCGAACTACTTACCTTCTTTCTCTGGATGACGTGGTGAATGTAAAAAGTCGGCTCGCTTAACAGTAAGCACACACCGTTTCTTTCTCTTTACTAGAAGTGAGACGCGAAGCACACTCCAACTTTAGGTTTTGTCGCCGCTGATGACGTTTCACGCGAGGCTTGTCCCCAAAAGTAGATACTGCAGCACACCAGAGTAAAATGGGCGTGAATATTATTTTCAACTTCAGCCAATCATATATTAAATTTGCGAACGTCAGGCACTGAACAGCCAATCGAAAATGTAAACGTCGCGGCCAATCACCTTTTTATTTAACAAATCTCCAATCGGTGTTACTTGTCATTCATGCTGCACTTTAGCCAATTGCCTTATGGATACGTAAAATGGAAGATGGGAGTGATTTCTAAAGGTGGACGTGTAAGATAATTTCTAAAGGTGGACGGTCAAGATAAAGTTACAGTAAGAGACGGAGTTTATATTTGTAAAATAAATCAGCGACGATAGTCTACTAGTGCCACTATCTTACACGACAGCAATGTCGAGTGCATTATTAAGACTGCAGTGTATTTTTACCACCGTCATTTATTATTAGCGGTTCTGAAAAAATAATGATAATAAAAGTCTGGATATGAGATATTTATCGTTACTAAACAACGTCTGAAGAAAATTTAAATGAACGAAACAATACAAATTTGTGTCCGCCTAATTTTAATGGACTGATGTAGACTTAAGTGTGGACTCTACTTTTTTAAGTCAGTCAGATAAAAACAAATGTTTGACTGTTGTTGTTTACTCGAATATCCAAATTAAATCGTCGCCTACATTTAACTGTCACCTTAAAGACGGGCTATAAACGTATTACAATTTTAAACGTTGAAGAAACTGTCAGAGTTAAATCTTTACTTCTATAATACACAACCCTAAAATGTGTTTTATTACTTTCATGACTATTTATCAACTTTTATTTATTTAAGTATTCCTATTCCATTGTCGCCCCTTCTGCCTGCAGATCAGCGTCTGTTCTTTGTTTGCTGATGTCTGTCAAATATTCTGTGGTCTTCATGTCTGTTCTCAACACACCAGCAGCTCTAGTCAGTTTCTTGTCTGTGGATCTCGTATTCAAGTTTGTTTTTCGCTGTATTATGATTACAGAATATTACAAATCACATACTTGACACTCTCACGTTCAGGTATCAGGGAACAGACATCGTTAAGAAAGCTGGCAATAAAATTGTGACTTTAAAGAATCCATTGGCTGTCTCTGCATGTTATCAATGTTAAATGTAAGAAACACAGTTATCATATCACATTTCAATTATTATTTTTATAGTGAAGTTTATTATGTTAAATGATCTGTGAAGAGCAAATATTATGCCTTTGAAAGAGTAAAAATTTTGCAGTTTTTTGTGACTGTGCACCTGTTAATCAGGGTACTCAATTATTTGACTTAATTGGACCTTTATTACTTTTGGGATTTTAAATACCTCTTTAAGATCATCAAATATATGTTTATTATAATACATATTACTTATGAAAAAGTTACATTTAGAGAATAAAACTTGACAGATGTTTGTTTGTAGTTCATATCTTATTTATCCTCCATTTGACTCCATCAAGTCCCAGTGGTGAGCTGAACACATCAGCCTGTCTTGAGTGTCTCTGAGACTGGAGGAGGCCAGGAGTCCAACTGTACAGCAGGCACTGATGGGCATCAGCATCACAACTGGTAACAAGATAGAGATGGCAGATAGTTCAGCTGGGCATCATCCTATATGACTACACAAGCAAACGGCATATTAAGAGCACACAGAGTCTGTATACTCCAGTATGGCCCTGACATAACAACCTGTACAGCTGTAAACGACTCCACTTTACTGGTCAGTTTACCACACACTGCACTGAGTCTGTCACATCTGAACCATTAAATCATTCGGTCTGAACAGCTGGGAATTTATTTTGACAGATGATATTTCTGGTAAGGCATTTTATTTTCTTCTCTGTCATAGGTTTATACTAAATAAGTGGTTTACATCAATGTAATTTTCTATAGGGGATATATATAAACTGCTCAAAAAAATTAAAGGAACACTTTGAAAACACATCAGATCTCAATGGGAAAAAGAAATCCTCCTGGATATCTATACTGATATAGACTGGGTAATGTGTTAGGAACGAAAGGATGCCACATCGTTTGATGGAAATGAAAATGATCAACCTACAGAGCCCTGAATTCAAAGACACCCCAAAAATCAGAGTGAAAAAATTATGTGGCAGGCTAGTCCATTTTGCCAAAATTGAATTGCAGCAACTCCAAATTGTACGTAGCACTTTGTATGGCCCCTGTGTTCTTGTATACATGCCTGACAACATCGGTGCATGCTTCTAATGAGATGACAGATGGTGTTGTGGGGGATCTCCTCCCAGATCTGGACCAGGGCATCACTGAGCTCCTGGACAGTCTGAGGTGCAACCTGGTGGCATTGGATGGACCAAAACATAATGTCCCAGATGTGTTCTATTGATTTAGGTCAGGAAAGTGTGGTGGCCAGTCAACGGTATCAATTCCTTCATCCTCCAGGAACTGCCTGCATACTCTCACCACATGAGGCCAGGAATTGTCGTGCACTGTACCAGCATAGGGTCTGACATTGGGTCCAAGGAATTTCATCCTGATACCTAATGGCAGCCAAGGTGCCTTTGTCAAGCCTGTAGCGGTCTGTGTGACCCTCCATGGATATGCCTCCCCAGACAATCATTAACCCACCACCAAACTGCTCATGCTGAATGATGTTACAGGCAGCATAATGTTCTCCATGGCTTCTCCAGACCCTTTCACTTCTGTCACGTGCTCAGGGTGAACCTGCTCTCATCTGTAAAAGCACGGGGCACCAGTGGTGCATCTGCCAATTCTGGTATTCTATGGCGAATGCCAATCGAGCTGCATGCTGCTGGGCAGTGAGCTCAGGGCCCATTAGAGGACATGGGGCCCTTGGGTCACCCTCATGAAGTCTTTCTGGTTGTTTGGTCAGAGACATTCACACCAGTGGCCTGCTGGAGGTCATTTTGTAGGGCTCTGGCAGTGCTCATCCTGTTCCTCCTGCCCAAAGGAGCAGATACTGGTCCTGCTGATGGGTTATGGACCTTCTATGGCCCTCTCCAGCTCTCCTAGAGTAACTGCTTGTCTCCTAGAATCTCCTCCATGCCCTTGAGACTGTGCAGGGAGACACAGCAAACCTTCTGGCAATGACACGTATTGATGTGCCATCCTGGAGAAGTTGGACTACCTGTGCAACCTCAGTAGGGTCCAGGTATCACCTCGTGCTACCAGTAGTGACACTGACTGTAGCCAAATGCAAAACTAGTGAAGAAACAGTCAGAAAAGATGAGGAGGGAAAAATGTCAGTGGCCTCCACCTGTTAAACCATTCCTGTTTTGGGGGTCATCTCATTGTTGCCCCTCTAATGCATCTGTTGTTAATTTCATTAACACCACAGCAGGTGAAACTGATTAACAACCCCCTCTGCTACTTAACTGACCAGATTAATATCCCATAAGTTTCATTGACTTTATGCTATACTCTGATTAAAAAGTGTTCCTTTAATTCTTTTTAGCAGAGGTACAGCTCCCGCTGACCACGCAACGTTGAACAGTTGTGTCAACCATGACAGTCCAGCAATCACCAATTAGCAACAATTATCAGTAGGTGCAGTTTAGATTTGTTCATCGTACACACTGTATATTACATAATACAGTATAAGCATTGTTTATGGGTAAGGTTGATTCTCCAGAAGGTATTTTCTGCCCATCTAAGATGCCTGTCACCTTTATACATGACTTTTGGGAATACATCGGAGTGATAGGGTTGCGAGGGCCCTGGCCTCCATTCTGGATATCTAAATACCTGTAGTATCACAATTACTGATTTGTATGATTTGCTGTCTTTCTTCAGTATCTCAGCTTTACAAATGGGGTATTTCAATTGCTTCTCTTGCTTCAAAAGTTCAACTAGTGTGTCAATGGAGAGACCCAGATAATGTGTCCTTTGGTCACTGGAAGTTTTCATTTCATAATTTGATGCTTTTTGAAGGCTCAGCTTAAAGAATTTGTGAGGGGTGAGGGGACGCTGGCGCACGCAAGTTGCTGCCGCTCCTCCCTGTTAACAACACTTTTCGCAAAATTCGCCTTTATTCTACACTTTCTCACGCTTGTTTTATTTCTTTTACTGTACGTATAGTTCGTGGATACAGCCGACCTGAATTGCATGGATTTGGCTTAATATTTACAGATTTTATGGACTCTACTTTGACTGGGAACAGCTGAGTCTGTGGATCGCGGACGAGACCTACGAACATTTCTTTGTACCTGGCGATCTATGACCTCGGGATAATCTTTCTCCGTGATTATATTCGCTATGCTGATCTGCTCCCGATTCATTTTACAGTACTGTACGACTGGGATCTGATCTGATGCTCATATTAACCTGGCTTATGGCTCCGGGGCGATCACGCATGAAATTATCAAGCGTTATTGTTTGTGGCTGTGTATTGGAACCTGCAAATCCTGCTACCTCCTCCTGCTATGCTTTCTGCTGCTTTGCTATCGCCGTTCATCTCATCTAATCCAAATGGTTCCGCTATGCTGTGCTGCTTCTCCACTGCTTTTCAGATAAGTATTGCCAAGTATCATGCTAAAATACTCTCATGACAAACTCCTTCTTATTAAACAGTTTGTCCAGAGCAAATGGTCTGACTGGAACATCCTAAAAGACGCCGGTATTTTACAGCGCCCGAAATATATACATCGCGGGTCAGGTCGCCGCCACCGCCGGGGTGCGAATGAAAAGACAACCGGCAGCATTTGCTCAGGAATAAGCATTCCTTCTCATGGCTCTGGAAATACAAGTGTCAGTGTGCCAAATTTACATTTGTGGAAATAAACCCTGATCACAGCTCTGTGCAAAAAGATGCCTCATTGACTAATATTGCTCTGTTTAACTCAAGATCTCTTAATGGCAAAGCATTGGTGCTGTCAGAACTCATCACTGACACCAAACTTGATATACTGTGTTTAACGGAGACTTGGCAAAACCAAACGAATTGACGTCTCTCACGGAGGCGACTCCACCTGGTTTCACTTTCCATACAGAACCTCGCAGCTCTAGACAAGGAGGTGGGCTAGCGGTAATTATCAGAGCAGACTTAAATATCAAACGAATCCCAATTGACTGTCCACTGTCTTTTGAGTGCCTGGCTCTTAAACTAATAACGGAAACAGGTCCTGTCTCACTCATTGTTCTTTATCGTCCCCCAAAATACAATGCATCCTTCTTATCTGATCTGATTGAACTTTTAACCCACCTAAGCTCTTACTCTCAGAGAATTATCCTTCTTGGTGATTTCAACATCCATATTGACATTACTACATCTAAACTGAGAAATGAATTCCTATCCTTACTGGACTGTTTTGACTTGACACAACATGTTGATTTTCCCACCCACTCTGGTGGTCATATATTGGATCTGATCTGCACTTCTGGACTATCTGTTGCCAATATTTACAGCACTGATTTGGGACTCTCTGACCAAAAAGCAGTATTTTTACTGTCTCACTGCCTTTACCTCCTCTTACCTGTAAACGACAAATTTCTTACAGAAACCTTAAAAATATCTGTCCCTCTATCCTTTCTGGATCCATTTCTGATCTTTTACTGTCTGCACCTATTCCGTCAACACTAGATAGTCTTGTTGACCACTATAACTCAGCCCTTCATTCAGCATTAGATAAAACAGCTCCTTTAAAACATAAGGAGGTTTCCTTTAAACGTTCAGCTCCTTGGTATAACTCAGAATTGCGATCTATGAAAGCAGCTGGCGACACCTTGAGAGAATGTCACGTAAGACTGGCCTCACTGTGCACATCCAGGCTTTCTCTGACCACCAAAGAGCTTACAGAGAAGCACTAACTGCTGCTAAGAACACCCACTATGGCAGAATAATAGAAAGTGGCCACGATAACCCAAGGGTTTTGTTTTCTGTAGTTAATAAACTACTCGAACCTGCATCTGGCCCAACTACCTCTTCTACTGAAGTCTGTGAGGATATCCTCCACTTTTCCGTAACAAAATTAAAGATCTAAATAATTCAACTAACATAAATACATCATCTGTTTATATCTCTCCCTGTTTTCCCACTCCATCCAGCTCCTTCTCTAAGTTCTCACCAGTCACATCTGCGTTTGTTAATAACCTGCTTTGTAAGATGAGGCCAACTACTTGTGTACTGGACCCCATCCCCAGCACACTACTTAAATCCTGCCTTCATGCCATAATCCCGACTGTTACAACAATAATAAACTCATCCCTTGACACTGGCTCTGTGCGCTCACTTTTAAAATCGCTTCTGTAACCCCAATGTTAAAAAGTCTGGTCTTGATGCTGACAATCTTAACAATTTCCGCCTATTTCCCACTTACCTTTCCTGTCAAAAGCTCTTGAGCGTGTTGTAGCTTCCCAGCTCACCAATTACTTAACGTCTAATAATTTGATGGAACCCTTTCAGTCTGGTTTCAGGGTGCAGCACAGCTGTGAAACTGCTCTGCTACGGGTAACCAATGATTTGCTTATGGCAGCAGACTCTGGACAAACCAGCATATTAATTCTGTTAGACCTCAGTGCAGCATTTGACACTGTCAGACATGACATTCTACTGTCAGAATGGAGAACATGCTGGGTATCTCTGGCACTGCCCTCCAGTGGTTCAAGTCCTATCTGACTGATAGGCAAGAGTTTGTTAGTCTTGGCAACAGCAGATCCAGCTCGCGCCAGTCACACAAGGAGTTCCTCAGGGCTCTGTCCTGGCCCTCTTCTCTTCTGTATTTATATGCTTCCCTTGGCCATATTATTCGTAGCTATGGACTGGGCTATCATTTTATGCAGATGATACTCAACTCTACTTCAATGTTAAAAGTGGAACTTCATCAGAGCTTTCTCAGCTCACAACCTGCCTTAGTGAAATTAAAACCTGGATGGAGCAGAACTCTTTAAAATTAAACTGCAACAAAACTGAACTCCTGCAAATTGGGACTAAAATGCAACTTAATAAAATGAGCTCCTTCCCAGTCAATCTTAGCGGTGATCTCATCAGACCTGCCTCTACTGCAAAGAATCTTGGTGTCATTTTTGATTCCTCCCTTTCTTACTCCACCACATAAATCACATTAAGAAACTTTCTTACTTTCACCTCCGTAACATATCCGTGTTCGCTCCTTCCTCTCCTTTTCTAATGCTGAGAAACTTGTCCATGCTTTTATCACATCCCGCATAGATTATTGTAACTCGCTGCTGGCAGGTGCCCCTTCTAATCTTATATCACAGCTCCAGCTTATTCAAAACTCAGCTGCAAGAGTCCTTACTCGAACCAGCAGCAGCGAGCACATCACACCCATCCTGCTCCGTCTTCACTGGCTCCCTGTGTCTTACAGAATCGAATATAAAATCCTACTAATAACCTACAAAGCCTTAAATAACCTCGCGCCAAACTACATCAGTGACCTTCTCCATCACTATGTGCCTGCCGCCCACTAAGGTCCTCTGATTCTGGCAATCTTGTTGTGCCCCACACTAATCTACACTCCATGGGTGACAGGGCCTTCAGCTGTATAGTGCCCAGACTCTGGAATGACCTACCGAAATTAATCAGGTCAGCTGACTCCATGAATTCTTTTAAAAACAACTTAAAACTCATCTGTTCAGGAAGGCTTTTAGCTCTATTTGACTTCATTCCCCTTCTCTCAGTTTACCTCTCTGTCAAGATGCTCATGTAACCTGTGTGTGTGTGTGCTAGACCATCAATTCTGTTGTCTGTTAGGCTTTCTCTGAATTTACTGTCTTAATCTTCTTATTTATTTATTTGCTTTGTACTATGCTATATACTGTATACCCTGCCGTTCTTTCTTATATTCTGTAAGTGCCTTGAGCATGGGAAAGGCGCTATATAAATAAAATGTATTATTATTATTAATGGGGAATCCGAAAATAGTATTAAAAAGTGGGAGGCTATCACTAAGAACATCAAACATCAGCTGTGCGGTGTTTAAGGTTTTTCTTTCCATGACAAATTGCGTGACATAGATAATTGGCTGTCATGGGTGATTGGGCATTTTGGAGTTTTGGTCGTGAATTCTGGTGCTTATGACCTTTGTAAAATTTAAAATCCTGAAGATTATTATTTTCAGATATGTTTTGCAATTATTTTTCTCTTACCAATCTGTAATTTTAGATATCTTTTCTTTTTTGCATTGCTGTGTGTCATTAAAAAAAAACTGAACAGGGGCCTCTCCCGAATGTTCCTAGTCCACCTTCACTACTCACTTTGGCTTTCCAGGTTTGTCCGGGCGCCTCCCCACCATCTGATTCAACTCACCACCAGGTGGTGGTCATTTGACAGCTCCGCCCCTCTCTTCACTCAAATTTTCAGAACAGATGGCCGCAAATCCAATGATATGATTATGAAATCTATTATAGATCTTTGGCCTAAGGTGCTCTGGTACCAAGTACACTTATGAGCCACCTTTATGTTTGAACATGGTATTTGTTATGGACACACCACGCCTAGCAAAGAAGTCCAATAACAAAACACCACTCTGGTTTACATCAGGGAGGCCATTTCTCCCAATCATGCCTCTCCAGGTGTCTCCTTCATTAACCATGTGGGCGTTAAACTCTCCCAGCCGACCTACAGATTCTTCATCTAGGACCCTTTGCAGGATACCCTTCACTGATTCCAAGATGGGCCGGTACCACAAAATGACATTTGATGCATAGGCACATATGGCAGTCTGAGTCCTTCCTCCCTTCCATAACCTTCAGCCACACAATGGCAGCCCTCTCTCTCTCTCTCTCTCTCTCACTCTCTCACCAGGACAAACTCCAACATGACATCATCCAGGCATGGACTTGATAAGAAGCCCACTTCTAGCTGATGTTTTACCCACTGGGAAACTCCAGAGTAAAGGAGAGTCCAGCTTCATTTGAAGGGTTTACTTCAAGAACCAAGTAAGTGGGTGGATGTGAGCTCAGCTATATCTAGTTTGTATCTCTCCACTTCACCCACCAACCTCAAGAGAGGTGACATTGTAGATCCCAAGAGTCAGTTTATATGTCTGGGTTCCAGGCCACCAAGACCTTTCCCTTCAACCACCGCCCAGGTCATATTGCACCAGGCCCCTATTCCTCCTCAGACGGAGAATAGGAGACGATTGCCCTCAAGAGAAGAGAGAGAGAGAGACATGCGTGCACGCGAGAGAGAGAGAGAACCATCAGCTCAGTTGTGATCACATGACGCTCAGCAGACAAAGTGTATCCATACTACTCGTATTGCAAGACATCGCTCGTTTATCAAGTCAAAATTTATTAAAAAATTTAGCTCGCAAAACACTCGTAAACTGAGGTTCCACTCTATCTGCAAGTCCAGCAGTAAAAATTCCCGGGACTCCACAGTCTGCAATCCAGTCTCCTGGTTGTGCTCGTAGAGTAAAAACATCTGCAGGAGGTGTGCACTGTGAAATCTGAGAATTAAAAGATATTAGTGTTTGTCAAATGATGCAAATGCACTACTGGCCATAGATAACTTAATTTCAAAATTACCTGACTAATCATTTCATGAATATCAACATTTGGAAAATGATGGCTGTTAAACTTTTCCAGTTTTACTGTCTGGCCACACATCAGCTGGAACAAATGAGGATCCAAGGCTTTAATTCCTGGCCCACCATGGATTATAGACCAGGCTATAAGCTTGCCAGCTGTATAGAATTTGCTGCTGTCCAAAGCTGCCTGGTCATACGTGAAAAAAAGATGTCCTCCCAAACCTTCAAAAACTCAAAGCAATGTCTGGACATCTATCAATAACAATCTATCATAAAGAAGGGGAAGTTCGAAGAACTGTCAATACATAAATTAAGTGGAGACAATAAGCATTCCATCATGTGCATAAGTCATATTAAACAATCGCTCTCTCTCACACACACACACTGTAAAAGACTCCAAACCTGAAGAACTCTCTTTGAGGTCCGCCATAATCATCAGCTGTTTCACCAACATATTCACTGACTGGTGTTTTATGCCATGCAAAGTAACTTTTTGCCAGGCTGCACAGGCACTAGGCAGTATTTTCTTCCGTCGTGCCAATTACTGTGAATTTGCTGTCCTCATTGAGGTTTTCCATCTGGAAGGTTCTTAATATGCTGGCCAAATTCACCTCTTCCTGTCAATGAATTAAACACCTGATTTATTTCAAGCAAGAAATTATTGATGCATTTCACACACATTGACAGAGATGTAACTCACGTCAACAGAGGTTCTAACAGGGGAGCCCAACACGACTATGTCATCCTCAGAGTCTGAGTCATTAATTAAGAAGGCTTTCCTAAGCTGCAATAAGAAAGAAACAAAACTCAGTATATTTTTTAAAAACTGTAGCATAAAATGTATTCATAAAACTATTTGTCAACCTACCACATACAGTGTCACTCCATTTATATCCTCTGCATAGCGTAAAAGCCCCCTATTCACATTTTTACTGTTGCTAGGCATGCATACCATCTTTATTTTAATTTTTGGTTGGAGTTAAATGCCGAGATTTGGTGACTCTTCCAAAGTCATCAAGATGTACAAATGGGGAGTAGACAGGAGTGGTCTAAATCTAGGGGGGCCACAATCTCGTGAAGTTACAAATCATTCAAGTGATCCGTGTCCTCTCCAGACCCTCTAGTTTCAAAGGGGAAGTTCATAATTTCAAGTTTGACATTTGAACTCACTCAATATTACATAAATATCTAATACATACCTACTGCTGGAGATGTTCTCACTGTTCGCAGAATGATGTGATTGTCTATCCCCGCTGTAAGTAACCTCCAAACAAAGGCAGCTGGTTTATTACAAGACCATAACAACTTAAATCACTGGCTGCAATTTAACAGATGCTGCACTTAATGTAGTAAACACAAACACTTACAACTGGAGATCCCGCTCGCACCTCCTCAGAAGCAGCAACATCATCCTATTGCAAAAGACACTGTTCTGTATAACTGGTTAAGTTAAATATTTTGCATTCAGAAAAATATAAACACCCAGACTTTGACCTTAAAACAATACATAAGCTATAAACAATGATACTCATGTTTTTGACAGAATTCCAGATATTCTTCTAGTCCTTCACTTGCTTACCTCTGAATTTGACCCTGGTAGCCTGAATTGGGATCACAGAACCAGCATCATCTGCATTTTCTGAGAAACGTGGAAGATGGACTGATGATCCAGAAGATGCTGTTTGGGGTCTAATGAAAAGTGTATGAGGATGGTGAATTTCCTGGGAAGGCTCTGTATGTGAAAATAACTGTATAGGTGGTTGGAAAGAAGAGAAACAGGATTGTGTCAAAGAATGAAATGATGCTGGAGAAGGCTGATTATAAGGTATGGTGGATTGTACTGGAAGAAGGTTTGCAGGGACAGCAGAATCTACAGGTGCACTAGAAGACTGTGGCTGAGGTGGGATTGCAGGTAATAAGGACTGAGCAACTGGATGAGCAAGTGGTGAAGAAGGGTGTCCTTGTAGTATGGTGGGCAGAATCTGTGGGTACACTAGATTGTGATGCATGTGATAAAGATGGAGAAATGGGACAAATTAAAGTTGCAAAAGGCTGGGCATTAAATCTGTTTTCTGCCAGAGGGTCAGCTGTGAGAGTATTGCAGGTCTAGTGGCGAGGACTGCAGTTGAAGACAAAGTGATCTGAGTCAGTGGGGCATCCTGTTTTGAAATACAAGAATGTTTATTAAATATTGACTCATGCATTAGCATGAAATGAACAAAGAAAACAATTTGAATTTACCTGGCTAGGAGGAGAAATGTAGGAATGAGGAATAATATACAATTTACTTCGGCCAACTTTCTTTTTAAAATCATTCACTGAAGAAACAACCAATCTTGTAAGCCTTCTGTTTTTGTCTGCTCTTGCCATGCTGAATCCAATCAAATGTAATGTGAGTCTTGGGTAACACCGACATACTGTATTGTCAGGGATGCCAGGGGCCATGACCCGGCCGGGACGCCAGGAGGGACCGGAAGAGGGTCAGAGCCCTGCCTGGATCACGTGGGGTTTGCCTTCCGGATTGCTTTGGGAGCCACGGGTCAAGGGCATGGAAGCCTTTCCCTGTAGGGGCCCGTGGTCACCGCCAGGAGGCACCCCAGTGCCTTGGGGACCTGTTACCCCAGCACTTCCACCACACCAGGAAGTGCTGGGGGGGAAGATTTATGACGGCGCCCGGAGAGCAGCCAGGAGGACAGCCGGCACTTCCGCCACGCTGGGGCGTGGCCAGAAGAAGATTGCCGGGAACACCTGGGGCTCATCCGGGTCCGCTATAAAGGGCCGTCTCCATTCATTCGAGGCTAGAGTCGGGTGGAAGAAGGACGAGGCAAGAGGAACTGTGGAGGCGGCCCGAAGACAAGGCATTGTGGCCAGGACTTTGACTGTTTGGGGTTTGTTTGTGCACGTGATTAGGTCTGAGTGACCATTGAACTGGGTCTTTGTGACCAAATGAATATTGTAAATAGTGTAAATAAACGTGTGGTGGTTTGAAACAAGATGTCCGCCTGTCTGTGTCCGCAAAGTTCACATGTATAAACTGATTTAATTCACCAAGACTCCAATTAAGGTCAATTTCAGAACGTTTGACAGTATCTTCTTCTGCTCTCTGCAACTCATGAACCGATACACCTAAAAGAAGGGTATTATATTTAGAACACAATGTTAAATGCTGAGTCTCTAGGCTTTGTTTTACTGGCTAACTACATTAACCTTAATTTCTTGTTTGTGACAATTTGTTAACAGCATCACCCATTTTTAGGAGTGATGAAATACAGTTTGAATTATTTGTGATGAGATATTAAAAATAGTACAAATGCCAATCCTGTTATTCCTATTTAAGACATTCATATTCATTCTATAGTTGATTCAATGTACTGAAAAATTATTTTAATTTCACAATCATACAAGTATACAAGTGCTGGACTATCAGATCTTCTGGATTATCAAGAGTTGTCAAATAATGATTGTTCTTTTATTTCTTTATTTTGGTCCATCATATTTACAGTATCTCAATGCACCAAAAAAAACACAATTAGTTTAATACATTTTTGGATTAATTTACCACTTTAAAAAAAAAAAGAGCAAGACACTTAATAGATGATAATGGCAAAATTTACTAGTAGCTAAAGTAATAGGCTTTAAATTCACCACTTTGTACAAATGTATAATTATTTGAAAAAATATCGAGCATTTACTCTTGTTAATAGCAAGTTGTGTAGGACAGCTCTAATGCCACAGACTGTAACTCTTTCAGGGCTGATGTCGACTTTTGTCAAAAAGAAGAATGGCAATCAACTGTAAACTGTGACAAAACCAACTGGTATGTTTTAGTTGGACTCTCGTTGTCTAAAGGAATGTTAGATGCATTGGTCTGACGAGAGGTCCTGCGCTTTTGTGAGTAGTATGGCGCAAACAACGGCAAAAATGGTACGGAGATCTGGCGAGAGATCAAAGCAAATGCTCCGCAGACGACATTTTGCCTATTATCCCTGAACTGGACTATGACTTGTCGGACTCTGATTTTGATACAAGTGATCGAAAACGAATGTTAGGTTCCAGCTTCAGCTGATTGGTCCCCAGCTAATCGTGGCACTGACCATTTTCACCAGGTAGAACTTCCACTTAACAATGATACGCGGTAGAAACCAAGAGCAAGTCACTCAAGCCAACTGTACACCTGAGTTTAAAAGAATGTATTTAAATCTTAACATGATATGTGCACAGAGTTTGTAAGCTGCCTGGTGTAAAAGGGTCTACCACAAATATAATAAACACAAGTCCTAATACTACTGTGCAGTATATGCCACTGGAATTAGAAAGCAGTGCTTATTTAACCTTTGAATTAAACTCAAGACACTTGTTTGAGAGCACCTTGCATCTCCAGTTATCCATCTATCTATTTAAGGTTGTTTATTTGATATACCAATGCTATACCAGACTCCAACATTTTTAAATACTGTAATTCTCAGTTTTGGATTATCTTTGCCATTTGAAGGAGTACCAGGATTTCTGCAGTATACATTTCCAGATCATTGAAATTCGACTGTACATTTTTCTTTGATGTCCAGTTGTTTTATGTTACTTTCCTTTTTCTAGTGATGCTGTGATGGTTTATTTTTAAAGTTTGGCTCCCCTATTTGTAATTTTAACTTTTCTTCTAATGCTTGCTTGTTATAATACTTTAACTTGTATTATTAGCACTTTTCTAAAAAGTCAGATTTCTTTGTTGTTTATAGGTTGTTTTGTCAAAGCCCCAGACTTCAATATCATAATGTATGTGGATAATATAAATGCTTTGAAATCTCATTGTCTGAAATAATACAGTTTTTACATTATAGAGCTTTCATTTTTTAAAAAGTGTTCTTCACTATTTATATTTTTTTTCTGATTGCCACATTGTATTATCCATCTTTGATGATGTTTTTACCAGACATAAACTTGTCATTTCTTTTAAATATTGCATGATAGACAATACTGGGTATTCATTTTCAGCCTGGGGCCACATGAGAGTGGGCTTGACAAGGTTTCACGTCAGGCTCCGGCTCCTGAGACCATTTTCTAAGATGTCTCTAATTCTAAAGAAACGCTCAAAATACGGTGTGGACAGCAACCCTATTACAGAAACGCGTCTCTATACAACGACAAATCAAAAGAGTTGTAAACGGACTGCTATAATAATCCTACCATGAGCTAAAAAAAGTTCGGACACGGCCTTTGGTTTCGTGTACAACCTAAACTACTAATAGAGGGTGCTCACAATAGACAACTACGTGCAAAGGAAAATAGTACAATATAGGCAATAAAATTCAAATAGTTTAAAAGGCGACAATGATGTATTTATTTGTAAGTTACATTTATCAGACTTACTAAACCACAAAACCTGTCAACACGAGAAGTATACACTTGCAGCCGGCACAGTTTTTAGCCACTAACAGCTCCGCGCACAATTAAACAACGGAAACAGAAGGACCAAATTTTGTGCCCACAAACATTAACGATGAAAGAAAAACATACCTCGTTTTAATCGTTTAAAACGCCAACACGCAAAAAAAAACCTAATATCTTTGTAGAGTTATGTTGTCACTTAAAGATTAAATTACAGAGGTAAATATTAATTACTAGCCAACCCGCAGCGTACCATACGCCGCATAATCAGGGCGGTTTTTTAATGATTTTTAAGCACAGGGAGAAAATTAACATTTAGAAAAATCGGTAATTTAATAAATCAGCAAGAAAAGCAACATTTTAACAATGCATGGAACGAACCAACACACAATCGTCCGTGACTGAAAACTGGCGGACTGCCATCGTGCCTTCTCCTGCCAGACAGAGGGATGGGGGTGGATGGCGCTCAGGCGCGAAGGGTGGAACGGGAGGAGAAGGACGTCCATTCCGCTCCCTCCGTCATGCTAGTCTGCCGATTTCTCGTTCAGTATGCACTGCCCGCTCATGTGCCCACCTCCAGCTCGTCACTTGAGTCGTTGTCGCCTTTGCACAGTCCAGATGCACCTGTGACTCACGTAGACTTTTCATTGCTCTGTGCGGTTTTGGCTGCTTTTCTAAATATAATCCACCAAGACACCCGACTATGGTAGTAGCGAGGTGGGAGGGGGGTGTGTACAAAGGGTAGGGACGTAACCAGTGGGAGTGTATGAGTCGCACTTAGTGGGAATTCCATGGTTTGCAGCCCGAATGGGGTTCAACGGCTTACTCACGCCTCTCTGCGCTGGGCAGACACACGCTCAATCTCGTGCATAATTATTTATTGAATGGTAAACACTTCTGGAAGACACGGTTGTCTAAAACAGGTTAGTGTGAGAATACAACAGTAAGTGAATGAAAAGATGGAACTTGGAGAGAGCAAAATACAACACAATAGTGAACCCGCGGCATAACAAACGCCGCATAATTATTTATTGATGGTTGAACACTTCTGGAAAGACACAGTTGTCTAAAAAGGGAGGGTTTGAGGATACAACAGAAAGTGAATGAAAAGATGGAACTCCGGAGAGAGCAACATATAATTGTCCATGAGTGAAGAAGACACATGTTTGTCGCAGATGCGAATTGCTGTATGTAGCGTGTAAAACAGTTTGCTATGCCTCTATGAACAGTCAATGTGGCTTGGAGGTGCATGTGGCCTCTACGACAGACGAATATAAATGACGCCGTTTTTTCTGTGTCATCGCATCTGAGTTGGTGGCCATGGCTCTGCGAGTTGTCGTCGTATCCAATGGTCTTGGAGTTGGTGGGCGTGGCTCCTTGCTGTGTGCGCCATAGGTGTCTTACTTGTCGGTGGCTTAGTGAATCCACGCCCCTTCCGGCGTGCTTTCCATGGGTGTCTTGCCTTAGTGAATTATATATATATAGATATTAGAATGGGGTTAGGAATATAAAGAACATTTACTCATCTAATTTAATCCTTAACTTACAACATAACTTTACGAACGAGGGCTTCCAATTTATTTTTCACCTCTGGTGTTATACTGTAGATTCTCTCTTGGTTCAGTTATCCAAGTCTGTACAAAACTCGATTAATTGCGATTTAACCTTATCTAAAATTAACACATAGCTCAATAAAAAGAATCTTAATATTCGAACACATACCCAGCCCATCACTGGTGAGCTTTTCCAAGTCTGCAGGTGATGGAATACTTTGATGATGTTAACTTTCCACTTCGTTATTCTGTAAGCCATTCTGTTGTCTGCAATAAAGAGAACACCAAGTTAAGCACAAACCAAAAAACACACACTAATCACAATAGTATTCCAACAAGAAGACAAACACTTTTGAATTAAAATAAAGTTATGTCTACGCCAGTGTCGTTGTTCAATTTTAAATCAATTTCTCTTCTATATGTTACCAAAACCAAAAAAAATAATAAAATGTTTGCGAGTTACTTATGACACTGTCCTCTGTTAGATCTTCGTTGAAAAGAATTTCCTGTCAGTAACAAGAGAGAGGACCCATCAGCGGATGATGGTAACTCTTGTCGGGCACACTTAACAGCATTAAAAACTCGAATAAAAATACCAGCTGCTGCTGAATCTGAAAAACTCCCACCTACTACCAGATCGCCATCAGCCATTTTGGAACTTTTGTATTTCGTTCTGATTCAAAGGCGAGTCCACCGACCCCGAACAAACAGTTCCAAGTTCAGCGTTAAAGGAGCTGAATATTCGCCACAGTGAGATAAAGTCAAAGTTACTGACACTTATGTATATCACTTTATGATGATATATTACTGTTTTATTTCTACAAACCACAACGTGAAGAACACTTTGCGCGGAGGAAAAAAAAACATCATTTTGTGGGGCAGAACCTGATAACACACTTTTCACATTTGATATCAAGCTTTTGAAATTTGATATCGAGCTTTAGAAATTTGTTATCAAATTTCAGAAGCTTGATATCAAATTGGAAAAGCTCGATATCAAATTTCATAAAAAGACAAATGGATTAAATGTTAAAGTGACCTGCCATGCTATGGAAGCATTTAAGCTCTCTTTTTTGAAATTAAGTTTCAAAAGTGTGATATCAAATTTTAAAAAGTCGATATCAAATTTTAAAAGCTTGATATCCAATTTCACCAACTTGACATCAAATTTCAAAAGCTTGATATCAAATTTAAAAGCAACGATATCAGCACTGTAACTGCTTATATCATGTAAACCAGATTAAATGTTAAAACGGCCTGCCATATATATTAGCCCTAGCAAAATACCGGCGCCATGGCAAAGTACTACCTTAAAATTTTATTAAGAAGAAAAATTAAACCTTTTAAACTGAGGAAAATATACCAATAATTATTTGTTAAGGATCTCTTTGTATACCACATTGTGAGTTCAGCCCTCCGGTTGTAATATGACCAAGCTGTGCGCTGAGCTTACTCTTGAGCATGCAATGTACAGTTGGCCATGTGAACAGTAATCTTGTCTCAAATCTCACAGCTTGGATTGCTGCTGTCATAATCGGTTTGAGTTTCATGATTTGTTTCAATTACGACAGTATTTGCAGGATTTGTTGTGTTGAAGTGACATTCGGCATCTGTCAAGCGTTGTAAGTATACAACCAGTTTCATCGATAACTTTACATCCAGCCTTTGAGAGTTTAAACATTCATAACATCAAAGTGTCCACTACTGAAATCGTCACCTGTGAATCTAAGATGTTTAAGAGACATTGGCGGTTGTCGAAGGGTGTAAAATATCTGCCCATTTCGGTACACTTGAAAGCGAAAACCGAACAATTCAGTGGCAGCCATCAACTCAAATGCATATCCATAGGTGAAGGGCTTAAGCATTTCACTCTTCTAGTGCTCCTGTGTAGTCTGATTATCTCCTGTACCGTCATCAGTCCACACCTTGAACCTGTCCCAGTCATTCAATACATAAGACACAATGTTCCTCCGGATATCAAGAGTGAGCCTGATATGGCCATGCAATATGTAACACAGAGAATGGAAAAGGTAGGTGCCATCTCCGGGCATGGAAACCACTCGGTAAGTGACAGTTCTTTGATCGATGGTGATCACCTCGATAGACATGTTAATGCGGGTACGGTTGGAATGACAAAGGAAATAGGTACCTGAACAATGTAAAGTAAGTCTAAAATACCTACACAATAACTATAATCGTAATAAATGAACAATAAAACAGCGGAGAAGCCGTGGATTAAATAAAAATGCTGTAGTTATCAGCAGGGAGACGTGAATCCCGTGGCGAAGCAAGGAAGGGAATGTAGAGACTGGAGCGATGGACGGCCTAATATAGGCAGGCAGCCAACAACGTGGGAGGCGTTGGGATGGGGACCCAACGCCGCCTCACACGGTGACCGAGCTGCAGGCTATGGACGTATATATGTACATAAGTAGGATTCAGTTAGCGTTGGGAACCAGCGTGCAAATTTCTTGAAGATGGGCTCAGAAGTAACAAAGACCGTTGAAAAGTTCAATATGGCGGCTGACAGTGGTATCATACCACCGAAATAGTACCAAATTTCAGCCTTCTACCAACACGGGAAGTTGGAGAATTAGTGACATTGGAAAGTTCAATATATGGCTGACAGTGGCATCATACCACTGAAATAAGTACATACATCGGTTTTGGTTATCACAGGGAAGCCACCTACCAAATTTCATGAAGATGGGGCCATAAATAAGAAAGTTCAACATGGCGAACGTTGTCAACCATTATGACCATTATGCATAGAATTTCGAAATGAAACGTGCTTAACTTTTGTAAGTAAGCTGTAAGGAATGAGCCTGCCAAATTTCAGCCTTCTACCTACATGGGAAGTTGGAGAATTAATGACGTTGGAAAGTTAAATATGGCGGCTGACAGTGGTGCCATACCACCAAATAAGTATGCATAATGGTTTTGGTTAGCGCAGGGAGGCCGCCTACCAAATTTCGTGAAGATGGGGCCATGAATAAGAAAGTTCAACATGGCGGACATTTTTGACCGTTATGACCGTTACGTGTAGAATTTCAAGATGAAACCTGCTTAACTTTTGTAAGTAAGCTGTAAGGAATGAGCCTGCCAAATTTCAGCCTTCTACCTACACAGGAAGTTGAAGAATTAGTGACGTTGGAAAATTCAATATGGCGGCCGACATTGGCGTCATACCACCGAAATAAGTATGTACATCGGTTTTGGTTAGCACAGGAAAGCCACCTACCAAATTTCGTGAAGATGGGGCCATGAATAAGAAAGTTCAATATGGCAGACGTTGTTGACCGTTACGCGTAGAATTTCGAAATGAAACCTGCTTAACTTTTGTAAGTAAGCTGTAAGGAATAAGCCTGCCAAATTTCAGCCTTCTACCTACATGGGAAGTTGGAGAATTAGTGATGTTGGAAACTTCATTTCTGGCTCATGTTGCACTGACCATGTCCACTGCGGTGAGACCAGCAATCCTGCCCATTTGGACTGAAACCACATTTGGAGGTCTTCTGTTCATCTGAAGATGTTGCACTATCGCTACAGTATGGACACTTACATTTCTCTTCTCCCTGTGCTCCTTCATTCTTCACCCTCCAGCTTACCACTTTAGGGCTTCTAAGTTAAATTCTCAGTAATGGATTCATCTGAGTGCTTTTAAGATAGACGTGAACCTCACTCTTGAATCATGAAGTGATCTTTTCACTGCTACAGGCCTCGTTTTTAGTACTTGTATCATCCCTATTGAGCATTCTCTCCACTATGAGTTCTTTGTGGATCTGAAGGTTATTCATTATGGCAAATTGTTTTCCTCAATCAGAACAATATGGCTTTTCTACTGTGTGCATTTTACATGTTTTGCAGTTTCTGAAGGTTGGCAATGCTGGTAAATCCCCAAATGAACAATAATGTGGCTTCTGTCCAGTGTGAATTTTTCTGTGCTTCTGTAGACTGCTCATTGTTCGGAATTGCTTTCTATATTCTGAACAACAATAGGGTTTCTGTCCTGTATGAATTGTTACATGTATATGAAGGATGCCAATGGCGGTAAATCCTTTTACACATTCTGGAAAGGAAAATGGCTTATCTCCAGTGTGAACTATTCTGTGTTTTTAGATGGCTCATTTTCTGGAATATCTTGCCACATTCAGAACACCCATATATGGCTCCTGTTGTGTTTGACACAGATTACCATCCCTGGAGATACATTTGCTTTTAACCAATTCCCTCTGTGTCTGGTAGATTGTGGTTCAATAATCGGCTGCAAAGATTTATTCAAACACTGGAATTCCTCCCAACTCCCACTAAGTTGACGACCAAGTGGGCGTGGTCAGACTGACGTCAGAAGGCGTTTCGCGGCCGATGTCGTAGCGGGCGCCAATAAAAGAAAGAAAAAAACATAAGAAGAATTCAGGCTAAAGTGTCGTGTCGAACGGTTGTTGTGGTCACTTATTGGGTTGTCCGAGTGCAGTTTGTGCACAGACGCCGGAGAAACAAATCCCTGCAAGGATATGGTATGCAGTTGAATCTGAATATGAGAGAGAGAGAGAGGGTCATAGAGAGTGTGTACTCGGGGTTATCATTGTCAGATATTCTGCTCGTAGTTCTTGAGCAGAACACGGAGGCTTTTCATGGTTTCTGTAGTCTTGGGGTGTTTAAAAG
>NC_053161.1:176190598-176255598 GCF_016835505.1 Polypterus senegalus
AACAGTGGACCAGCTCTTCAGCAGAGTCCTGGAGGGTGCATGGGAGTTTGCCCGACCGGTCTACATGTGTTTTGTGGACTTGGAAAAGCATTGACCGTGTCCCTCGGGAATCCTGTGGGGGTGCTCGGGAGTATGGGGTACGGACCCCTGATAAGAGCTGTTAGGTCTCTGTACAACCGTGTCAGAGCTTGGTCGCATTGCGGCAGTAAGTCGAGCCCGTTTCCAGTGAGAGTTGGACTCCGCCAGGGCTGCCCTTTGTCACCGATTCTGTTCATAACTTTTATGGACAGAATTTCTAGGCGCAGCCAGGGTGTTGAAGGGGTCGGTTTGGTGGACTCAGGATTGGGTCACTGCTTTTGCAGATGATGTTGTCCTGTTTGCTTCATCAGGCCGTGATCTTCAGCTCTCTCTGGATCGGTTGCAGCTGAGTGTGAAGCGGCGGGGATGAGAATCAGCACCTCCAAATCCGAGCATGGTCCTCAGCCGAAAAGGGTGGAGTGCCCTCTCAGGGTTGGGGGAGAGATCCTGCCCCAAGTGGAGGAGTTCAAGTATCTCGGGGTCTTGTTCACGAGTGAGGGAAGAATGGGCGTGAGATCGACAGGCGGATCGGTGCGGCATCCGCGTGATGCGGCTCTGCATCGGTCTGTCGTGGTGAAAAGGAGCTGAGCCGTAAGGGAAAGCTCTCAATTTACCAGTCGATCTACGCTCCTACCCTCACCTATGGTCATGAGCTATGGGTAGTGACCGAAAGAGCGAGATCGCGAATACAAGCGGCTGAAATGAGTTTCCTCCGCAGGGTGTCTGGGCTTTCCCTTAAAGATAGGGTGAGAAGCTCAGACATCCGGGAGGGGCTCAGAGTAGAGCCGCTGCTCCTCCGCATCGAGAGGAGTCAGATGAGGTGGCTCGGGCATCTGATCAGGATGCCTCCTGGACCCCTCCCTGGTGAGGTGTTCCGGGCACGTCCAACGGGAGGAGGCCCGGGGAAGACCCAGGACACGCTGGAGGGACTATGTCTCCCGGCTGGCCTGGGAGCATGGGATTCTCCCGGAAGAGCTGGAAGAAGTGGCCGGGGAGAGGGAAGTCTGGGCCTCTCTGCTTAAGCTGCTGCCCCCGCGACCCGACCTCGGATAAGCGGAAGAGGATGGATGGATGGATGGATGGATGTATGGATATATACATACATATATATATACTGTATGTGTGTGTGTATATCTATAATAATAAAAGGCAAAGCCCTCACTGACTCACTCACTGACTGACTCATCACTAATTCTCCAACTTCCCATGTAGGTAGAAAGCTGAAATTTGACAGGCTTATTATTCCTTACAGCTTACTTACAAAAGTTAAGCAGGTTTCATTTCTAAATTCTACCGCATAGCGGTCATAGCGATTAGATAGCGGACGACAAGCGTCCACCATGTTGAACTTTCTTATTTATGGCCCCATCTTCACAAAATTTGGTAGGCGGCTTCCCTCGCTAACGAAACCGATGTACTTACTTATTTCGATGGTATGGCGCCACTGTTGGCGCCATATTGAATTTTCAACGTCACTAATTCTCCAACTTCCCGTGTAGGTAGAAGGCTGAAATTTGGCAGGCTCATTCCTTACAGCTTACTTACAAAAGTTAAGCAGGTTTCATTTCGAAATTCTATGTGTAACAGTCATAACGGTCAACAATGTCCGCCATGTTGAACTTTCTTATTCATGGCCCCATCTTCCACGAAATTTGGTAGGTGGCTTCCCTGCGCTAACGAAACCAATGTGCATTACTTATTTCGGTGGTATGACGCCACTGTTGGCCGCCATATTGAACTTTCCAACATCACTAATTCTCCAACTTCCCGTGTAGGTAGAAGGCTGAAATTTGGTACTTATTTCGGTGTTTTGATGCCACTGTCGGGCCCCATATTGAACTTTTCAACAGTCTTTGTTACTTATGGGCCCATCTTCAAGAAATTTCGTACACGGGTTCCCAACGCTAACTGAATCCTACTTACGTACATATATTCGTCCACAGCCTGCAGCTCGGTCACCGTGTGAGGCGGCTTTGGGTCCCCCATCCCAACGCCTCCCACGTTGTTGGCTGCCTGCCTATATAAGGCCGTCCGTCGCTCCAGTCTCTACATTCCCTTCCTTGCTTCGCCACGGGATTCACGTCTCCTTGCTGATAACTACAGCCTTTTTATTTAATCCACGGTTTCTCCGCTGTTTAATTGTTCATTTATTACGATTATAGTTATTGTGTAGGTATTTTAGACTTACTTTACATTGTTCAGGTACCCATTTCCTTTATCATTCCAACCGTACCCGCATTAACATGTCTATCGAGGTAATCACCATCGATCAAAGAACTGTCACCGAGTGGTTTCCATGCCCGGAGATGGCACCTACTTTTCCATTCTCTTTGTTACATATTGCACGGCCATATCAGGCTCACTCTTGATATCTGGAGGAACATTGTGTCTTTATGTATTGAATGACTGGGACAGGTTCAAGGTGTGGACTGATGACGGTACAGGAGATAATTATACTACACAGGAGCACTAGAAGAGTGAAATGCTTAAGCCCTTCACCTATACATCTGCATGTGAGTTGATGGCTGCCACTGAATTGTTCGGTTGTCGACTTTCAAGTGTACCCAAAATGGCCAAATATTTTACACCTTTGGACAACCGCCAATGCCTGTTCAACATCTTAGATTCACAGGTGATGATTTCAGTAGTGGACACTTTGATGTTTATGAATGTTTAAACTCTCAAAAGCTGGATGTGAAGTTATCGATGAAACTGGTTGTATACTTACAGCGCTTGACAGATGTCGAATGTCTCTTCAACACAAGTCCTACAAATACTGTCGTATTTGAAACAAACCATGAAACTCAAACCGATTATGACAGCAGCAATCCAAGCTGTGAAATTTGAAACAAGATTACTGTTCACATGGCCAACTGTACGTTGCATGCTTAAGATTAAGCTCAGCGCACAGCTTGGTCATATTACGACCGGAGGGCCGAACTCACAATGTGGTATACAAAGAGATCCTTAACAAATAATTATTGGTATATTTTCCCTCAGTTTAGAAAGATTTAAATTTCTTCTTAATAAAACTTTTAAGGCAGTACTTTGCCGCTGCAAAGCGTGGGTATTTTGCTAGTATGATATATTTAACTGACTGATTTTTTATCGTAACAACCAATGATTTATACAGGAAAATAATGACTATTAACAAAGTTGCCCAAACTTTTGCATCCCACTGTATATAACTGATCACCCATTGGCCTCGCTCACTGAGTGCAAGGGAAAAAAATAAAATGTAGTCTATAAGCTATTAAACAGTAAAACATTAACGTTTTAAGAAGTAAGCATACACTGTGCACCAGTGGAGTGGTTTTGGGTAAGCTATATTTTAAACCCGGTATAACATAACAGGTAAGTAGTACTAACAGCAGCTAAAATGTATATGGATCATCTCTTGGTAGTTGATCCCTTTGAAAGGCGCTACGATGGCTGTGGTATAGAAATTACATTTTCTATGTGAACGTCCAAATTTCTGTCTGTGGTAATGTGCCTTACCGGCATTATCAGCAATTAAAAGAAAATCATTTTTGTGTGCTCTGCAGTGTTAAGAGAGAAAGGCTTTGGTTGGGGATAAAAGGTGTAAAGAAAGGAAAGTTGCCTTTTTCTATAATATAGTGTAGAGAGAGGTCTTCACGGACAATATGAGCGCGCCTGCCTCCCGACTTGTGTAGTATTTTTGCAGTGCAGGAAACGCCACTTTTTGCAGACACGTTCACGTGAGCAAAACTCTCCGCCCTCTTTAGAGGTCTTGCTTTCTTTGCGTACTGCGTTCATAGTCAGTTCACGTGAGCCGCTCGGAGTACATGCATTGAAGCTTCTGAGCTGTGCCTGTGCTATCACGTGCAATCTTGCGATGTCCACGGCGTTATTTAATTTTAGCTAAGACCCGGCACTTAAAAGTTTCTCACTACAGCAAGTTTAACTCCGTTACAAAGTGATCCAAAGTCTCGTTTATACATTGTGTCTTCTCATTAAACTTGTATCCCCTTGGGATTAATAAAGTATCTTATCTATCTATCTAAAGTATTCAGCGTTTTTCTTCAGTGCTCCTTGGGGGCTCTTCCTTCTTTTCTAGGTACTGTGGTCACAGTCAGTTCACATGATTACGTGGGAGGCGTGATGAGAGAACTGCTTATAAGATTGCTAGAAAGGCAATTCAAAACCTCTAAAGCTTCATGAAGATATTTTGTAGTCACACTCCGGAGTGGTAATGCACCTTTTTCTGGTGCAGTGACACCACAACAGATATGACCTTCACGAAAAAGCCATCAGAAGAAAACCTCTCCTGTGTCCTCACCATAAAATTCAGGATCAGAAGTTAACAGATAAACATCTAAGCAAGCCCGATGCATTTTGCAGACAAGTCCTGTGGACTGATGAAGTCAAAACAGAACTTGATGGGCACAATGTGCAAAGGTGGGTTTGGAATAAAAAGGGGGCCGAATTTAATGACAAGAGCACGTCTCTGACTGTTAAGCAATGGGAGAAGATGATCATCTTTCGGGCTTGTGTTGCAGCCAGTAGTCTGGGGGTATTATTCAGTTTCTTAAATTGAGTGTGCGAGAGTCACCTTGATATCAGTCTAACAGCCAGAGACAGCAACAATAACATTTATTTATATAGCACATTTTGATACAAACAATGTAGACTCCATCTTCATAGAGAGAAAGGAAAGGCGGACAAAGTGGACAAAAAGGGGGTTTCAGAAGAGTGCCTGTCTCTCCTTGGGGTGCGTTCAGCCCCCCTCTTCAAAATGCCAGCGGCATAGACATGATGAGGTTGGAGCATAGCACAGGCCAGGGTGTTGGCGAGCAAAGTGAGCAGGGGGCAAACACCCTAGTACTTTACATTTTCTTAAATTAAATTAGTCTTCCAAATATGCCCAAGTCTCTCTGGAATGATTCAACAGATTCTTGAATAACTGCCAATCCACCTAACTTAGTATCATCTGAAAAATTAACCAGCTTGTTATTCATATTCCTATCCAAATATTTATATATAATAAAAATAGCAATGGCCCCAGCAATGACCCCTATGGGTCACCACTCTTACAATCAACCAGTTACCAGCCAATTTTGATAAGGTTCCTCTCACCATCACTCTCTGATTCCTGTGCCTGAGCTAATTCTGTACTCACCTACAAACATCACCCTGAACTCCTACTTCTTTAAGTTTGATGCCCACCCTCTCATGTAGCACCTTTTTAAATGCTTACTGAAAGTCAAAATAAATAATCTCATCTGCTCCACTTTGATCGTATCCTTTTGTTGCCTCCTCAAAGAATTCCAACATGTTAGTAAAACACAATCTCCCTCTTTTGAACCCATGCTGACTGTTCAGAATAACTACTGTCCTTGCCAAGTGTTACTCAATTTTATCCTTGATAATTCCTTCCATTGATTTTCCTGTGATGCACATTAAGTTTACTGGCCTATAGTTGTTTGGATCTGCCCTGTCACCTTTTTATATGAGATGATATTTGCCATTTTCCAGTCCTTCGGAATCTCTCCAGTGTGCAGTGACTTCTTAAAAATGTGTCAAGGGTTTATATCTGTACTCGCTAACCTCCTTACGAACTCGAGCGTAAATATTATCTGATGCTGG
Organism: Polypterus senegalus; assembly: GCF_016835505.1. Taxonomy (NCBI): domain Eukaryota; kingdom Metazoa; phylum Chordata; class Cladistia; order Polypteriformes; family Polypteridae; genus Polypterus; species Polypterus senegalus. Next base: position 176,196,284 of record NC_053161.1, read on the forward strand.
TGATTTATTTGATAAAGTAAAGTAGCAGCACTGAAACAAGGACGGTGACAGAGGAAGAGCTTGTGCCTTAAGTGAGCTGTGTGGCCAAAATAATACGTCAGACGAGGAAGGAATGTTTTTCTGCTCTCCCTTTGTGTTTTGACAGTCTCCAAGATTTATATATGTATTCACCCACTTATGCACTTGAGGATAAGTATTATCTGGTGCTAGTGATTTGATTGAGTTCAGCCTATTTAATCTGAGCTGCACTTCTTTCTCTTCAATTTCCAAATCTCTCAGTACCTCCTTTGCAGTCCCTGTTACCACTGGGAGGTTATGCACTTGCTCACTTGTGAAAACGTCCGAAAAAAAACAGGATTAATGCATTTGATATTTCACTGTCTATGTATTGCAATTCCCCTTTTATTGTTCCTGATCAGCTTCACCTCCTTGGCTTTTCTTTTATTACTAGAATATTGAAAAACTCGCTTTAGTCCATCTTTTTGCCTTATCTGCAATATTCCTCTGTAACTGCATTTCACCTTCCCTGATATATTTCTTAATGATTGCTCACTTACTCTAAATGCCCTACTGTTAGCATTGGGGTACTTAGTCTTCTATGACTTATTTAGCTATTTTTACATTTGCAGCTTCTTTAATCTTCTTATTTACCCACTGCAGAGTTCTTATTAATTTCTTTAAATCTGTCCTGCATCATATGTCAAATGTTTAACTTCTCCTAGTAATGAATCCTAGTTACTCTTGACCGTTTGCTGCTATGACACCAGTTAATTACTGACTTGCCGGCAACTGCAAAAGCTTTCTCTGCCCTCTGACCAACAAACACAAAGGTTTGAATACAAGTACCTTTACTAAACATTGAACTCTCTTGTGTTGATGGCAAAAAAAAAAAAAACAAACAAATAGACAAAGGGTATGCAACACCCTCAGAGCTCCTTAACAGTAACCACGAAAACAAAGTTTTCAGGAGCAAAAGTTATATTTAACTCACTCTCACACAAAATTAACACATACACACATCCTTTTTCACTTTACAATGCAAGAATGATCTTAGCAGGTCACTTCACAGTGTTGCTCCAATTCAGTGCTCCAATATTCCACCCAGTTACCTCTTAAGGGTTGTCACAAGGACCTTAACAGTTCTGAAGAGCTGTATAAAACTGGAAAACATGAACAAAGCATTTTGAAAGGCTTGACAGTCAGCCAAAAAGTCTACAAAAATGGAGCAAATTCAGTACTGGAGTGGGCATCCAGCAAAGACCACAGTGTGAAAGCAGAGGTGAAGAAAAAAAAACAGAGGGGAAGAGCAAAGGGCCTGCAGAAAAATCTCTGTGCATGTGTCCATGTGAAGGACAATAAACTGCTCAAAAAATGAAAGGAACACTTTGAAAACCAATCAGATCTCAATGGGAAAAAAAAAATCCTGCTGGATATCTCTACTGAAAAGTACTGATATGGTCATGTGTTAGGAACGAAAGGATGGTAGCCACATTGTTTGATGGAAATGAAAATGATCAATCTACAAAGGGCTGAATTCAAAGACACCCCAAAAAACTCAAAGGGAATAAATGATGCAGTAGCCAGGCAAGTCCATTTGGCCGAAATTTCATTGCAGCAACCAGGAGCCACTGCACCAGCATAGGGTCTGACAAAGGGTCCAAGGATTTCAACTGGATACCTAATGGCAGTCAAGATGCTGTTGTCCACCCTATAGAGGTCTGTGTGTATCTCGATGGATATGCCCCTCCAGATATACCATCACTGACCCACCACCAAAGCGGTCATGCTGAACGATGTTACAGGCAGCATAACATTCTCCATGGCTTCTCCAGACCCTTTCATGCCTGTCACGTGCTCAGGGTAAACCTGCTCTCATTTGTGAAAAGCGCAGGGCGCCAGTGCTGGACCTGCCAATCCTGGTATTCTATGACAAGTGCCAACTGAGTTAGATGGTGCCCACTAGAGGACGTCTGGCCCTCATGTCACCCTTATGAAGTCTGTTTCTGATTGTTTGCTCTGAGATATTCACAGCATTGGCCTGTCTGCTGGACGTTATTTTGTAGGCTCTGGCAGTGGTAATCCCGTTCCTCCTTGCCCAAAGGAGCAGATACCGGTGGGTCCTGCTGATGAGTTAAGGAATCCCCTCCATGCCCCGGAGACTGTGCTGGGAGACACAGCAAACCTTCTGGCAATGCCACGTGTTGATGTGCCTGCCAAACCAGGAGAAGTTGGAATACCTGTGCGATCTCTGTAGGGTCCAGGTATCACCTCATGTAACCAGTAGTGACACTGACTGTAACAAAATGCAAAAACTAGTGAAAAAAAAACAGATGAGGAGGGAAAAAATGTCAGTGGCCTCCCTCCACCTGTGAAACCATTCCTGTTTTGGGGGTCGTCTCATTGTTGTCCCTCTAGTGCACCTGTTGTTCATTTAATTAAAACCACAACAGCAGAGACTGGTTAACAACCCCTTCTGCTACTTAACTGACCAGTCCAATAGCACATAATTTTCATTCAGTTGATACTATACCCTCATTAAAAAAATTATTCCTTTAGTTTTTTGAGCAGTAAATAAGAATGATGTTTATGGAAGGACAACACCAAGGGAATCAGTATAATCTAATAAAAGCATCACTGCACATCTCAAACTTGTAAAAGATCATCTCGATGTTCCTAAACAGACAATGTTCTGTAGACAAAAGAGGGAAAAGTTGAACTCTTTTATCAAAACATCTGACACCATGTTTGGAGGTAAGAGACAACTGCACATTTATACTAAAACCTCAAGAGCATCATGGTTTGGCCTACTTTGCATCTTCAGAGTCTGGAGAGCTTGAAACGATCAAAGGGACAGTGAATTCAAAATATTATCAAGAAATCTGACAGCAAAACAGGATAGCAGAAGCTTAGCAAAAGTTGAGTTACGATACAAGACCATGAGCCAAAACACAGAAAGAAATCAAAAATGACAAAGACTTAAACAGAAGGAAATTGGTGTTCTTGAACGGCCAGTAAGAGACACGTGATGCTGTGGCCTGACCTAAAGAGAACTGATCAGAGAAGAGCTCTCTGGAATAAAAAGAACCAAAAACGTTTGGAGAGAAGGTATGGATTAAAATTCAAAGCCGATCAGCAGCTACGTGACGTTTGGTGGGGGACATTACTATTAAAGAAGGGTCAACCAGTTTGTAAGGATAGGAGGGTCATAAAGTGGACTGTGAATGTTAAAGTGATGTGTTCAGGACTGACAAGAAGTCATCAGCTTAGGACAACTGTGGTTGTATGTATATAGAGCATAGTTGAAGATCAGACCACATTGTTAAGATGAATTAAAGCAGATATCCAGGGAATTCCAAAAGGTTCACAACCTTCTTTTGCAGCTGTACATTTGTATAGCAGTCTTTACCAAGGACATGTTTAGGACGTTTGCATGAAAATTGCAAACCTTACACAAACATTGATGAAATCTCAAACTACATTTAAGAACACAATAAAACACAGTATTTCTAAAAAAAAAAAAACGCTAGACCCAACCTTTCAAGCCCATAAACCCAACCCTAAAGCTTGCTCATTTTTTATTTTGGACTTACTTCTTCCAGACTTCTTTGTAGATGGTGGCCAATAATCCTGAGCTCTAACAGATGCAGTTTTCTTAGTCTTCTTTGGTTTAGACTGCAATGATTCAGTCTTCACATTGACAGAAGGCTCTGGAGATGAACAGTGTCTGCTTTGAGAAGAGTCTAACCTGGTTACCAATCCATCTTGACACCCATTATGAAGGTTATCTTCTTTTACACTGTTCAGATTTGTATGGTTGTGTGTCTCAATAATGACAGACTTCTGCTCAGCTTCTTCTTTAATGCTAACTTCCTGCAGTTCACTGATCTCTTCCTTGATGCTCAGACTTTCCTGTTTAAGGTAGATGGACTCCAACTCACAGTCCTCCTTCTTAATATCCATATCTGTGTCCACATCACAGCACTCCTGTTTCACATCCATTGAAATGTTCCTGTAAACATCAGCTTTTTCTTTTTCTGTGTAAAAAGAACAGAAATTAACTTCAATAAAACTTCATCACTTAAATCTGAAGTCACTTGACTGTCATTTCACAACACCCTCTCTGTTAAGGTTTATATAAAGATTGACCGTTCATAGCATGCCGACAGTAACACAATACAGTGGGACCTCGGTCCACGAACGTCTCGGTACACGTACAGCTCGGTTTACGACCCAAAAGTTCGCCAAACTTTTGCCTCGGTTCACGACCACACACTCGGTATACGAACAAACCAGTTTCCCTTTCGGTTTGTACATGTTTAGCCTCTCCCTGTGCATTTCCTGTGCAGCGCGCAAGAGAGAGAGAGAGCAAGAAAGAGAGCGCGACACACAGATAGATACACACACACACACACAGGTAGCACGAGAGAGGCGCGCGCACACACACACACAGAGGCAGCGCCAGAGAGACACACACACACACACACACACAGGCAGCGCGAGAGAGAGCTGAAAGCATTAAGGTAGGAAGGCAGTTAAAGAATGCACTGGTCTTGATTTTGTTTTCAGTTATGTTTCCAGCGATCTGTTCGTAGTGTGCATTGTTGCAATGTTATTTTTCTTGGTGGTTTATTAAATTACAGATTATTTCAAATGTTCATTTTTTTCCCTGTGCTTAAAACTCATTTAAAAAGTGCTTTTAGCCGGCGGTTGGTAGCGATATAGCGCAAACTATTGCAGTGTTAGTTTTCTCTGTTGTTCAAGGTTTTCTCAGTGTTATTCAATGTTTTTACATGTAGTTTACTATTATGCTGTGCATTCTATGGTTTAATTAACTATAATTGTGCTTAAAAACTGAAAAAATATATATATTTACATACAGTTCGTATGGTCTGGAACAGATTCATTTTATTTACATACAATCCTATGGGGGAAGTTGCTTCGGTTCACAACCAAATCGGTTTACGACCAGAGTTTTGGAACGAATTATGGTCGTGAACCGAGGTCCTACTGTACTCTTTATTTCAGATTATCAGAGGAGGGAAGGTCCAACAGGCTGATACAAGAAGAACAATCTACTGTGGGTAATTAACAACCAATTACTAAACTTCATGAATATTCTACTCAAAGAGGATCTTGAAAAGAGGAGAGAGGTCAGGTGGTATGTAGGGATGACCGTTATTTACTGACTCAGTACCAATACTGCGATCTGAAAGCTGCTATTGATACCAAAGTCAAAAGACTCAGTATCGATCTAACACTACCTTGCAAAGCAAAGTTAGATTTGTCAATGCATCTTTAGAACTGGGAAATAAATAATAATAATAAAGGCAGAAACAGGGCCCACATGTTAACTGCACATGGGAAGTAAACTGGCTGAGGTTAAAACTCGCACTACTGGAGCTGTACAGCAGTAACACGGTGGCCAGACAATTCCCCACATCAGTCAATTCCCCACATTCCCAACTCCCCACAATTACAATTCCCCACATCACAATTCCCCACATTGCAATTCCCCACATTGCAATTCCCCACATTGCAATTCCCACATTGCAATTCCCCACTTCCACAACTCCCCACATTGGGATAATATTTATTATAACCATAGACTAATGTACTATATAAGACAGTCCATATAATGATACAAAAGCGTGCCCTCCGTTTCCCCACATCGAGCATTATTTTATTTAAAAACGCTACTTGTTAATAAATATGTAAAAATACATTATCCAAGCATGCATTTTTATATACAATTTGCCTTTTAAAAATTTGAAACAGGTAAGTTGAATTCTATTATTTTTTGAATCTTTCTTAAAACATGCTAAAACGTAACATTTTTGATTTTTATCTTTTTTTAAATTACCAAAATTTGTAATTTGTGCCAGTGGAGGATGTCAGAGGCCTGTTCAATGACTTGATAGCAGAGTTCCCTGATGAAGACAACTACAATGACCTTCTTGCCTACTTTGAATCAACCTACATTACTGGAGTAAGAGGCAGAGATGCAGTGTTTCCCATTAGAATCTGGAATCACTTTGAAGCTGCTGCTACTGGCCTACCAAGAACAACAAACTGCTGTGAAGGATACCACAATTCACTGAGAGCCCTGTTTCACTGCAGTCATCCAGGTGTGTGGGATCTTCTGGAAGGTCTGAAGAAGGACATGGCCATCCACAGCAAGACATTGGCTGATGCAGATGATGGCAGACCACAGCCAAAAAGGAAGAAGTATGAGACCCTAAATAGCAAAGTAATTGAGGCTGTCCAAGGGTATGCCAATCAACAGGATAAGATTAAGTATTTGAGAAAATTGGCCAACATGCAGTTTCCAAAGTAACCTTTGTGTTTAGTAGTTTCTGTGTACTTTAGTCATTCTTGTCAATTATTAATAGTTTTTGTACTGTACATTTAGTTTAATGATTTTTCTTTTATTAGATAAACCTGTACAGTGGAATTATTAGCAAATGGAATAGGACCTTATCTAATTCATTATTTTGTACCAAGCATATTTTGTATTAAACTCATTTGTTCATTTGTGTATATCAGTTACTTGTATTTTGTAATCAGTAATGCATTTCAATAAATTGTCATGAAATAAAACTTTTGGAGATTAATTACTACTATTTGCATTTTAGAATTCCTTCATTATATTATTAATTCAGTGCACTCCATATTATCCCAATGTGGGGAGTTGTGGAAGTGGGGAATTGCAATGTGGGGAATTGCAATGTGGGGAATTGTGATGTGGGGAATTGTAATTGTGGGGAGTTGGGAATGTGGGGAATTGACTAAGGTGGGGAGTTGTCATGGAACCCAGTAACACAGACTTCAAATTGTTAATAACTTCTTTAATACTCATTATCAGGCATTACCAGTTGAACTTTAGCAACAAAAGATATAATTGTGCAGTATGGTGGGATAGGATTAGGGAGAGAGAAAAAAAATCCAATCCCACTCAATGCATGGAAATGTATGATGTTTAAACTGGATTAAGCAGTTTACATAAACCGTATATTGGCTCAAGCAGACCCCCATGACCCAGTAGTTAGGATATAGTGGGTTAGATACTGGATGGATGGATAAACTGTATGGAGGCTTCATCAAGTATTCAGAGCCTGTCACTTTCTGCACACTTGACTGTGTTGCAGGTTTAATTTTAAAACGGATACATTTTACACTTTTGCCCATCAACATACACTCAGTAATCCATAATAACAACATTAAAATATATTTTCAGAAAAGTTTAAAAACTGTATTCTCTCATTTCAACAGTAGAAGTATTTGGACACTTTGCTGTACCGCTTCAGATTTTGTTTAGATGCATCCTATTTGCTTTTATTCTTTTTGAGATGTGTCTAGAACCTCATTGGAGACAACCTGTGACAAACTGACTTGATTTGACATCGTTTAGAAAAGCACACGTGTACCTGTGTATGTAAGGTCCCACGATTCAAACTGCATGCCACAATGAAACCTAATCCAAGATGTCCAAGGAACTCTCTGTAGACCTCTGCAATCAAATTGTGGTCAGGCATAGATAAGGATAAGGGGATAAAAACCATTTCAAAAGCTGAGGGCATTTCCAGGGATACTCTGGCCTCAACAATTGTGAAATGGAAGAAGACTGGCACAACCAGGATTTAACCTACAATGTGCAGTCCAGCCAAACAGAGTAACACTCTAAGATAGGAATTGGTCACGAAAGCGATCAAAAACCTAATGGTTGCTGTAACAGAGCTTCAGAAGTTCGGACAACCGTTTAGAAGAACAAACATCTTGGCAGCACTCCATCAATTAAGCATTTATGGTAGAGTGGCGAGATGGAAGTCAATATTGAGTAAAAGGCATATAAAGGACCACTTGGAATTTGCCGAATGACATTTAAAGGACACTGAGAGCATGAGGAAAAATATCTGGTTGCATGAGACAGAATTTGAACTATTTGGGCAAAACTTCAAACACTGTCTCTGGGGAAAAAGCAGGCACTGCTCATCAACTGCCTACTATCATCCCTTGATTGAGGCATGGTGGTGGCAGCATCATGCTATGGGGTGCTCCTCAGCAGCAGGGATGGAAAAAGTGCTCAGAACGGAGGAAAGAATGAATGCAGTCAAAAACAGAGAGAATCTTGAGCAAAACCTACTCCAGATTACACACAACCTCAGACTGAGAAATGGCTTTCCTTTCAGTATGATAATGACAAAATATATCACCAAGACAATGATACACTGGCTTTGGGGCAAGTTTCTGAGTGTCCAAGACTGGTCCAGCTAAAGACCACACTTAAACCACATAGAACAGCTGTGGAGAGACCTGGAAGATGCTTCCCATACAATCTAACAGCTTGAGAATATCTCAGGTCAGGTCAGGCTGGGGAGCATGCACTGGTACAGCGTGTTGCCACACCCACAACATGACAAAACAGCTTGCGATCCTTGTTGGCAACCCCCTGTTCAGTCCAGTCCTGCAATTGGCCAACTTAACAAAGCAAATGGCGCTGACTCCATTGTTACCTTATTAAAAACAAAATGAGAGAACTCATGCCTAAAAATATGTCACTAATACTAACCAGTTAATAAAACAACTACGCAACAAGTTCCTTGACGTAAGAGATGCTTGTATGTTCGGTAAAGGGGATAAACATTATATCCTATCCTCTAACTACAATACAAGATATACAGTATATATATATATATATATATATATATACAGTATATATATATATTTAAAATTTGGTATACTGTATTAAAATGACCTTTATGGGAAAGAGTGCGGGGTCGGCCATTGTACAGCAAGAGCCCCTGAAGGAATTTTCAGGTTAAGGGCCTTCCTCAAGGGTCCTTCTGGCAGTAAAGAGATTTGAATCGGCATCCTACCAAATACTAGCACATGTAATAGATGTATACTATCAGAATACAGTTGATATGAACCAATCTATTATTAAAATAAACTCAACTACACTCATATGTTTGTAATCTCAACAAAAACAAACCATTAATTAAATCAACTGCTCCGTTAAGAATTCTTAACTCCATCTAAGTTTGGTATTCAATTTTCCATTGGTTAGATCAGTTGTCATGTTATGTATTCTTGGCATGTGTAGACTTTTGTTTTAATAAAAAGTAAATGATCCTACACTACATGTCTCACAGAAATACTCATTTAGTATTTCAATTGTCTGCACTTTTCTGTTAGTCTGTGTTACATGAGCTTCAATTTGTGGTGAACATGGTCTGCTGGATTTTTGTTAGCTTTTTAAATTTTAATTCACAACAAATTTTCTATGCTTCCTTTGAGAATTCATACAGACTTATTAATATTAATTATGTGGAGTTCTGATTGAAGTTTGATTCACCTTGTATTTTTCCTAAAACTTGTAAACCTGAACATAACTCTGATAAGATGGTGGTTCAAGCTTTATTATGACATTTCAAACAAATTCTTAGGAACAGAAATAACCAGTGATATTGGCCTGTGTTACGATTTGAACATCCCCAGTCCTGAACTAAGCTGGTATGGGGTAGCGCAGCCCTAATAAAAATATGGTGTGGGGGCTCTACATTTAATAAGGTAAAACATAATCACAGTACTATTAAACAGTGAGAGGACAAGACGTCATTATATGAACATCTGAGCTCAAACTATGGTGTGCTCTTCATCCTCTGGACTGTCGGGCAATTGAAAGGACTTTGCAGGCAGGCATTTTGTCAAATCAGTAGATGTAAATAGAGAAGAGTGAGTCTTCAATTTAGGAAGTACATATTAGCTACAAATTAACAAGAGTTCTGAAAGTACATTTAAAGATGAAAAGATTTATAAAAAATGAGGGATAGCAGTAGGATTACGGCATACGAGGAACAGTTTTTAATAAGACAAACATCTAATCTTTATTTTGGGAAGGCCGTGTCAATCACAGGTTTCCAACTTTTACTAAATTTATAAAACATGAAGAGAATTGAGCTGGTCAGTACAGTAGAAAGAACACTACAAGTGTAAAAAACAAATAGAACAGTGGCAGGTATCAGGGGGAGCTAAAAAATCTCAACTCACTGATTAAAAAACATTAAAGAAGTTTTACAAATCACACAGGTAGAGACCCTTTTGAAAAATTTAAGGCTTGTACTTCTCTAAACCAATACACTGCTACAATGGCTGCTCACCTACTACTAATTGGGGGTTTACTGTCAATGTAGCGGCTTCTGATGTCTACTGTGAGTAATCAAACATTTGAAAGGACTTCACAGTAATAAAAACTATTATTTCTGAAAATTTCCTCCTCAAATTCAAAGACAACTAAATATATATAATCCCAGTGAAGATATGTAGTAAAATACTCCGTGAACCAGCATCATTGTGCACTTTTATTAATTCATAGAATCTTTACCTGCCCTCTTTATTGAATTCTTTTCTAATATAATCTACTTCTGTCCACAGCTTTAACATCAATTTTGACCTCACAGTTTGAAGACTCAAGGAGTGTCGTGTATAATGGGCACCACATGTGTGATTAGAGAGCTTAGAAATAAAACTGTCTACAAAAAATGCTTAATAATAATAATGGTGGATAGCAACTAAATAGTGCAAGTCTTAAGGAATGTTTGCAGATCTTACTTCAAAGTCTCTGAAACAGAACTTTATTGATGTTTCCAACAACACAAATCCAGTATTAAGTTTATCAGATCCATCATACGGAAGCAAACACACAAAACCATAAGAAAAAAAAACATTTTAAAATACTAATAAACTCTGAGAAAAAAAATTGTTATTAAAGCTATAATATTGTATGTATTAATGTACTAATATTCAATAAGCCATTGTTTAAACTGTAACTTGCAACATTTTTTACAAAACTGCTGACTTTTAGTCTGTTCTAAAAAGAAGACTGTTAATCTGTTGGGAAACGTCTGCGTGTTTTGTCTGATCAGCAGCAAACAGGTACTTCCCATTTCTGCTTTACTTATTTTGAACAAAATGCTGTAACCCTTGGGCATAGTACTGAATCCCAAAACTATTGTATAATCTTCTCATGCTAAGCTTGACTCTGAAATTCTGTTATAAAAGGGGAAATCACCACACAACCCGCAAGATTGGGCTGTTTGCTGGTTGCTGACAGGAGCTGCAAGAGTCTCGCTGCTCACCAAATAATTAATAAAAAAGCGGTTATATTTTTCTTTTGATTAGTGTCGGTCTGCTGTTTCCCTCGAACCTTTGACCGCAACTCCTATGAAATAACTTCTCCCAGTATTGAGACCTTGAGTGCCTCACTCATCCTTAGTGCTCCATTGTCTGGAAATCTGTGCTTCTCATTAACCAATGCACCATGGGTAACCTGCAAGGGGAGAGGCCAGACGAAGAACAACCAATTACTGACCCTCATGAAGATTTTAATTACATCAAGCAGATCCTTGCTGAGATGAGGGATGCCAGGCCACCAGTCTGTGGTGCTCACTTAAGAGTTCCTATTGGCAGAAAAAGGTGACCCACACACCCTGGCTGAGCTCAGTGTGATACAACTACATGTAGTGAGCAGCCGCCATATGAGTTTTACCATCCACCTCATCTCTATTATCTAGTACAAAGCTCACAGAAATTGATGTCATTGAGATATGGAAAGAAAACCAGAGCTGCTGTGCAGGGTAGGAACAAACTGTGGGCCATCTTAGGGTAAAACTGCATGCACATCCACCACCATAGTAAGTCAGGTTAGGTTTGCCAGCCCACTAAACCTAGGAATATTTAGAAATAAGGATGAAAAATAATAAATAAATAGGGGACACATGGAAAATGGATACAGACCATAAAATTCATTTTGTTGGAACTGTAAGGCAGTAACACCAACGACAAATCTCTACTACCCTCCCAATATTCATCAACATGCATTACTGGTTTTGGATTTTAGCACCAAAACATAGACTTTTTCACATATGACACAGGCTATGAGAGAAACAAAACAACATCCATAGAATTGTTCATCCATGCAGTGCATGTAAATATACGCCGACTACATTGAATTAAGCAGGTTTCAGAATTCTAAGCCGTGTATATAAATGCACACATACTGATTATGGACGCCCGTCTTCAACAGATATGAACATTACATTTAGACTTCTCCAGGCGGGTTACCCGAGGAATACCGGCACGACAGCGCTACACTTTCTCTTCTTCTATACATTTGTTTTCGTTCTTGGTTTCACATGTACTTCGACTTTTCTCCACGGTCGTGGACTCCAGTTTGTGTCAATTCGTGTTTGTCTTTTTCTAATCATAATTGTAAAGCCCGACTAACTCCTCGCTGCTTTCTGAAATGCCGACCAATCACGAACACCGCGGAATGATAAAGGAGAAAGAAAAAAAAAAATTAAAGCGCTGTGTGTGTTAGTGAAATTGACGCGATAGACACAGACGGACTGCTTACCTCTACTTACTTCACCCTGTGTGCGATGTGATACTTTTTAAAGCCGACCTACTCAGCCGCCCGTTTCGGTTTGCTGCATACAAGCGAGAAGCGTGCGCCGACTTCCGTATCTGCCGCTTTCGGTGACGTCACGGGTCAAAATACTTTAAATACGTCATCAGAGCGACGAAAGCTGTAGCGTCCCACATAGATTTAGAATTACTAGACACCTCATGACCAGCCGCATTGTACGTCAACGTCGCCGCCATATTGCGAGTGGCACTGCTGTCCAAGTGGCGTGAAGTAATGGATAAAGATGCCTCACACATGTGCTGCTTGAGATTGTACAAACCGCTGTACGCTCCAAACCAGATCCGGGGGGATTACATTTCATAGGTAAGGCTGAACAATTGTTTTGGTTATATTTGGCCATTAGAAAATCCCGTTTTATAATCTTAGCACTCAACGTCACTTTACAATAAAATTAAGCAAGATTGGTAAAATTAAAACAAGAGAATGATAAATAAAGCAATAATTAGCAAACAAACAAAAATAACTGACAGTAACCGTGCAAAATTCACAACTGGTATGCCAGTTTGAAAAGATAAGTTTTCAGGGCAGTTTTAAAATGTGTTATTGAATCGAGCTGACGTATATGAAAGGGAAGAGCTCCAGCTCCAGAGCTATAGCGCATTTTTAGTGAAAACAGCCGTGTCAGATGGGGTTGTATGGATTGATTCTGAACGCGACTGAGAGAATGAAAAGTGAATTAAAAAAAAAAAAGCTAACCTTTACAAGGATCATAAATTGCACCGGCTGTTACAGACTGAAATCAAATGTATGCTTTTATTCTAAAACAGTAAGACTAAGAGCAGTTTACTTCTCAAAACGGAGGGGCGCAAAATCGAACTCGTGACCTGTTGATTCCCAAGCGGGGGGGGGCTGAGTCTATTGAACCACAGAGGCAGTTACAATAAACTGGTCTCAATGTTGCATGTTAAAGGCGGCTTTTGTTTCTGCAGTTATATTTTTGAATAAAAGCGCAATTGTGTTATTCTTGTGAAAATGTTTCTTTGCCATTTGGACTTCAGGCTTCATACATTATATAGTTTATGCCTACATTTTGTCATCTACTACTAGAATATAAAAAACGTTTCTGTTTTAACAATGTGTTGACACAGATTACTGTAGAAACTGAACAGACATGAAATGCGTGTGTTCCAAATAACAATCTATTATTTCCACTCTAAAACTCCACTTCACTCCCAGATACTCAATCAAGCTGAAGTTCGTGCACGTTCTAAATTGGTGGGGGGATGGAATAGCCGGCTGCTCCAAGCTTCTCTTTATCAGCACATTTAGAAGACAAAGGACGCTGGCGGAGAGGTGTGAAGGGATTTAAGAAGCAGTTTAAGGTGGGACGGAATTACGAGTTTTTTCGTAGGCTCTGGTAATTCTAGCGTTAAAGCGTGATATCATATTAAAAGAGGTGAATGTTAAAACGGCTTGCCATAGTTTACTGTGGGCTAGTGATGGGCCGCTCGATACTGAGGTTTCGACACTGTGTCGAGCTTCCGGCTTCGAGGCTTGTTTCGAATACGCCCGTCAAGTGATTTTGAGGCGCGCTAGCATAATGACGTCATTGATATCTGCGCAGTCAGCAGTCGATTTGGTTACTCATTCTGGAAAAGTGTTTTGGCTCAAAATGTAAAAGCAGTTGTCTCTGCTACAGCGATAAGGTTCGCTAACGCGAGTTCAAATCCTAGTTGGGGCTCGCATCTGTTGAAATAAGGATTTTATATAAAACAGTTAAGTAGTACTTGTCTGTAAGTTAAATATATTTTGGAGACATTATGAACGATTTACATGGGGCACCTTTTTCCTTGGTGTGGAATCGTGTCCACCAAGAATCTGTAACAAATCGATGAGCATATTTTGCGTAAGGTAGCACGTATTATAACAATCCAGAATCTATTCTACCCCATGTCAATCATATCACAGAGGCTAAGAAATACTTCACTAAAGCCGACGTGGTCATTACAACAGTATATGCGCAAGACACTCCTCGTTAAACGTTTTTACTATTCAGTGATTCCCAGATCTGTTGCTGATTTGTATTATTGATTTACAAAAAGCAATGCGAGTAAAAGCGTGTGCTGCATAACTAATCACAACTGTCTTTCAGCGCCATCAACAATGTCTTCTGCAATTTTAGGAAAGCCTCGGGATTTCTGCGTTAATGAGACAAAAAAGTTGTAAAGAAACTTTGTGAGTTCATCCAGAGGTGAACGTAAAGATCACTCAAGTACTGACAAGAAGGAGCAGCTGGATAAGCACATCTGGAGCCAAACTTTCAAAAAAGCATCTGACTGTCAGCAACATCCTTTCCTTCTGCATGCATCTTATCAAAGGCTGCGCTTTGGGGTAAATTAGTAATCTTCCGAACTGCAGCACAACAGAGTAAAGAATTGACGTAAATAGAATTATTGAAAGACTAAGTGTTTGTCGTTTCTGTATTCCAAACCATCTTCCAGTTCCACAATCACCCGCAGTCACTGTCACATTTAACGCTCCGTGCTCCTTAACCTGTCTTGTTACCCAAAGCATCACCACTCAGTTTCATTCCAGGCTTTAACGTCCTTCCTTTTCATAGACATAAAATAAAACACATTTCCTCTACATGTCCAATAATAATAGTAAACTTGCTGGAAAGAAAAAAAGCACAAGATGGGAATATTCATGACAACAGCCTGGGCATCAGGATGAGAATGTGCCTTGTCACCCATTACGTGAGCTCGTCTGCCACTCCTCAGTTGCACTGGCACACGTTACACTCGGGGGCAAATACAATGGAGAATACCGACAATGTACACCTTCAGAAGTGGAATAAATTGACTGTATAAGTAGAACATTTCAGATAAACGATGAATTTTGTTAATCAAACAATGCAACATAACTATTATATGTGTTGTTACTTTTTATTTATTCTCACCAAACGTTACATATCTACTGTACATGGGAAATTAACATGGGTAATATGTTTATAATCATTCTCACTAAAATACACTGTCAAAATATATTAATGAGCAAATTGAGACAGATTGGCCTTTAGGAAATATTAAAAAGCGTGTGCGCTGTCATTAAGGACAGAATGCATTGTTAACGTGACGCACTCTCTACTGACGCGATGTCACGAAAAAAAAGAAACGGCGCAGTCCATGCAAACTCAAATCCTCCTTGATGTTTGACCTTACGATTAATTGTCAATATCAAATCAATAAAGTCATTTTAAGAAGATGACAAGTCTATTATAGTCAGTTCAATTAACGTTCCTTTTAAAAAGTTTGCTTATACAGAATATAAAGCAGAATCTCAATGATACGGGACTCGCGAGTAGTAACGAATAATATGTGACAATGAGAAATTATAATTCCTAATAAGGGAACATGTAAAAACTATGACTTCCTAAAACGGACACTGTAAATGTATGCATTTCAATAAATAATTTAGGAGACTTGTGCGTGCATTTCAATATCAATTTAAGAACTGCGTAGGCCACCTGTTGTACTATAAACGGTAGCTCAAGCAGCACTTAACAGTAAATAGTCTAACAGGACAATGACTGACTGAAACCCTTGTGCTTTTACTGAGAGACAGTGACAACACCACTGAGCCACCTAATCGGGATAATTAACGAGCTCCCCATAACTGAACTACTATCTCTGTTCTTACTGCTGCTGTTTTATAAATATGTTGTTTGATATATGCACGTTAAATTGGTTTAATTGGCACGAGAGTATCATTGTTGTATTCTCCCAATGAAGACGAAAAAATTACATTTATAGATGTATACTATATGATATACGGTTTTGAACAAAATTAAGTGTTCCATAAAAAGGTTGAACGATTTACCTAATCTTTTTATATATATAAAGTTGATATATGACAATATATCTTTGACACTATGTATCAGACAAAAGAAATCACAGCAATCCACAAGAACAATAATTAATTCTCATTAACTACCTGAATTGTAGTTTAATTATATTAACTGAAGTGTGTTATGTCAATACGAATTACAAAATATAACTAGAGAGTTAAGTGTCAGAGAGACTTTCAAAATATAGAGGTCAATGCCTGTCAGTGTGTTGAGGCTTCACAAAGTTTCAGTAACCAGTGTGCATGTCTGCTCGAGGCTTCGGAGCCCCGTCATGATTTCAGTACTACACATGTCTTCTGGAAGCTTCGACTCATTATTTATTCATCGAGGTCCCGTTTGAAGTACATATGGCATCGAGTTCAAAAACGCGACAGAATTCCCATTGAAATGAATGTTTGTAGATGATCAATACATGTTAAATGATTGTGCCCGATAATACTTTGTGGCAAAAAATAAAATTATGAATTATACATCATACAAATGCCGACTTCCATCCATCCATCCATCCTCTTCCGCTTATCTGAGGTCGGGTCGCGGGGGTAGCAGCTTAAGCAGAGAAGCCCAGACTTCCCTCTCCCCGCCACTTCTTCCAGCTCTTCCGGGAGAATCCCAAGGTGTTCCCAGGCCAGCCAGGAGACATAGTCCCTCCAGCGTGTCCTGGGTCTTCCCGGGGCCTCCTCCTGGTTTGGCGTGCCCAGAACACCTCACCAGGGAGGCGTCCAGGAGGCATCCTGATCAGATGCCCGAGCCACCTCATCTGACTCCTCTCGATGCGGAGGAGCAGCGGCTCTACTCTGAGCCCCTCCCGGATGACTGAGCTTCTCACCCTATCTTTAAGGGAAAGCCCAGACACCCTGCGGAGGAAACTCATTTCAGCCGCTTGTATTCGCGATCTCGTTCTTTCGGTCACTACCCATAGCTCATGACCATAGGTGAGGGTAGGAACGTAGATCGACTGGTAAATTGAGAGCTTTGCCTTACGGCTCAGCTCTTTTTTCACCACGACAGACCGATGCAGAGCCCGCATCACTGCGGATGCCGCACCGATCCGCCTGTCATCTCACGCTCCATTCTTCCCTCACTCGTGAACAAGACCCGAGATACTTGAACTCCTCCACTTGGGGCAGGATCTCTCCCCAACCCTGAGAGGGCACTCCACCCTTTTCCGGCTGAGGACCATGGTCTCGGATTTGGAGGTGCTGATTCTCATCCCAGCCGCTTCACACTCAGCTGCGAACCGCTCCAGAGAGAGCTGAAGATCACGGCCTGATGAAGCAAACAGGACAACATCATCTGCAAAAGCAGTGACCCAATCCTGAGTCCACCAAACCGGACCCCTTCAACACCCTGGCTGCGCCTAGAAATTCTGTCCATAAAAGTTATGAACAGAATCGGTGACAAAGGGCAGCCCTGGCGGAGTCCAACTCTCACTGGAAACGGGCTCGACTTACTGCCGGCAATGCGGACCAAGCTCTGACACCGGTTGTACAGGACCGAACAGCTCTTATCAGGGGTCCGTACCCCATACTCCCGGAGCACCCCACAGGATTCCCGAGGGACACGGTCGAATGCCTTTTCCAAGTCCACAAAACACATGTAGACTGGTGGGCAAACTCCCATGCACCCTCCAGGACTCTGCTAAGGGTGCAGAGCTGGTCCACTGTTCCGCGACCAGGACGAAAACCACACTGTTCCTCCTGAATCCGAGGTTCACTATCCGGCGGACCCTCCTCTCCAGAACCCCGAATAGACTTTTCCAGGGAGGCTGAGGAGTGTGATCCCTCTATAGTTGGAACACACCCTCCGGTCCCCTTTTAAAGAGGGGACCACCACCCCGGTCTGCCAATCCAGAGGCACTGTCCCGATGTCCATGCGATGTTGCAGAGGCGTGTCAACCAAGACAGTCCTACAACATCCAGAGCCTTAAGGAACTCCGGCGTATCTCATCCACCCCCGGGGCCCTGCCACCAAGGAGTTTTTTGACCACCTCGGTGACTTCAGTCCCAGAGATGGGAGAGCCCACCTCAGAGTCCCCAGGCTCTGCTTCCTCATTGGAAGGCATGTTAGTGGGATTGAGGAGGTCTTGAAGTACTCCCCCACCACCCACAACGTCCGAGTCGAGGTCAGCAGCGCACCATCCCCACCATATACGGTGTTGACACTGCACTGCTTCCCCCTCCTGAGACGCTGGACGGTGGACCAGAATCTCCTCGAAGCCGTCCGAAAGTCGCTCTCCATGGCCTCTCAAACTCCTCCCATGCCCGAGTTTTGCCTCAGCAACAACGAAGCCGCTTCGCTTGGCCTGCCGGTACCTATCAGCTGCCTCCAGAGACCCACAGGACAAAAAAGTCCTATAGGACTCCTTCTTCAGCTTGATGGCATCCCTCACCGCCGGTGTCCACCAACGGGTTGGGGATTGCCGCCATGACAGGCACCGACCACCTTGCGGCCACAGCTCCGGTCAGCCGCCTCAACAATAGAGGCACGGAACATGGCCCATTCGGACTCAATGTCCCCACCTCCCTCGGGGCGTGGTTGAAGTTCTGCCGAAGGTGGGAGTTGAAGCTACTTCTGACAGGGGACTCTGCCAGCCGTTCCCAGCAGACCCTCACAACACGTTTGGGCCTACCAGGTCTGACCGGCATCTTCCCCCACCATCGAAGCCAACTCACCACCAGGTGGTGATCAGTTGACAGCTCCGCCCCTCTCTTCACCCGAGTGTCCAAGACATATGGCGCAAGTCCGGCGACCACACCACAAAGTCGATCATCGACCTGAGGCCTAGGGTGTCCTGGTGCCAAGTGCACATATGAACACCCTTATGCTTGAACATGGTGTTCATTATGGACAATCCGTGACGAGCACAGAAGTCCAATAACAAAACACCGCTCGTGTTCAGATCGGGGGGGGGCATTCCTCCCAATCACGCCCTTCCAGGTCTCACTGTCATTGCCCACGTGAGCATTGAAGTCTCCCAGAAAACGAGGGAATCCCAGAAGGTATGCCCTCTAGCACCCCCTCCAGAGACTCCAAAAAGGGTGGATACTCCAAACTGCTGTTCGGCGCATACGCACAAACAACAGTCAGGACCCTTCCCCACCTGAAGGCGAAGGGGGGCCACCCTCTCGCCCACGGGTAAACCCCAATGCACAGGCTCCAAGTCGGGAGGCAATAAGTATGCCCACACCTGCTCGGTGCCTCTCACCGGGGCAACTCCAGAGTGGTAGAGAGTCCAGCCCCTCTCAAGGAGATTGGTTGCAGAGTCCAATCTATATCCGGAACCTCTCAACCTCACACACTAGCTCAGGCTCCTTCCCCTTCAGAGAGGTCACATTCCACGTCCCAAGAGCCAGCCTCTGTAGCCGAGGATCAGACCGCCAAGGTCCCCGCTTCGGCCACCACCCAACTCACACTGCACCCAACCTCCTTGGCCCCTCCCATAGGTGGTGAGCCCATGGGAAGGAGGACCCATGTTACCTCTTCGGGCTGTGCCCGGCCAAGCCTGATGGGTGCAGGCCCGGCCACCAGGCACTCGCCATCGAGCCCCACCCCCAGGCCTGGCTCCAGAGGGGGGCCCCGGTGACCCGCGTCCGGGCAAGGGAAAATGCCAACTTGTAGAATGCATAATGCTGCGAAGAAGAGCTTTAGTAATACGGGTGACGACACATCTCTCACTATAATATTCTCATTAATATCAATTCTTCGCCTCGTGCAACGTTTTCATGCAACACTGAACGTATGTCATATAGTAACATCTATATATAATTGTTTTCGTCTTCATTAACATACATAAAAAAAACATACATTATATACATCTACTCTGCTGAAAACAGTAGTGGTGCAGCAGTAGCATTACCCCTTCATATAAGGCTTGCGTGGGTTCAGGTCCCACGTCCACCCCCTGTGAATTGTCACTCAAAAGAGTCTGTTTTTTTTTTTCATTAAACAGCAAATTCCAACGTGGACCGGGAGCAAGCAATGCGAGAACACTACTAAAGATATATCAAATGGAAATGTGCGTCTTGTTTTATGTCTATTACAAAAAAAATCTATTTGAGTAACGATTTCAACTGTTATAGTTGTTGATGGCGGGTTTAGCGGTTGAAATTTTTAAACATTAAATAATATAAGGTGGAATAATAAGGTGGAATGTGTTCTTACTTTGAGTGTTTTCTACACTGTAAATGTGTTAGTAACTGGGATTGCGCCTGTATTACTGGAAGATTGCTTAGGAATGATACAGACTGGACAACTATATGTTTTGGGAAATGTTTTATTATTGCACTGTGCTGTGACTAAAAACCTTGAAGATGTGTTCACGAGGAAGGGAAGTTTCTGTTAAAAGCAAATGTTTTTTTAACAGCAGGTCCAGATGTGTTTATCCCGCTGCTTTTTGTTGCCTCAGCACTCAATCTTTAATGCCGACCTTGATATGTGCGCTGCTCACATTGGAGTGTCCCGTGTGTGTCTGTGTGCCGGTGACTGATCTGCGCCGTGTCTCTCAGCCTCTCTGATGTGCTCCGGATTGACACCTTTGAATGTTTGGTGCAGCAGAACAAATTCAACCTGATCTACCACAGTGGGTTTGTTATCACCTTATTCAATGGAAAGGTTCATGGACGTCAAATGGCAATGAATAGAAGATGAATTCATGTAAATACGTGAGCTGCCGTCCACAATTAGACATCGTATTTTGATGGCGATTTTGGTGATTCCCGAACAAATCTCTTATGCGATCCTTCTACAGTATCTCTCAAAATTATTTAGTTCAAATCGGTTATAAAGATTTCACTCCTGATCATGTTTTTTTATTATTCCTAATTTTGATGAGTCTTTAATTCGGATATAACTCGGGTTAACACTACGCTCAGAATTTAAAACTCAACCACCTTAGTTAGTTGAGCCACTGACGGCGTCTTTTCTTCGTAGCTAACCCGTTACTTTTGTGCTTCACAAAATATTGTAAAGTAAAGTATTAATAAATGAAATATTTCAATACTTGATCGAATAATAACAACTGATTTAAGGATTTCACATTTTCTTTCTCAAATGTGCTTACCTATATCATGGCAAAGTACAGGGATAAACCTTTATTTTCCGTTTACTCCGTTTTAATTAAGTCAGAACAAAGAAAACATTTAAGTCTATAAATGTCATCTCAAGAAAAGATGAGGGTTAATTATAATACTAATAACAGGAGTGATTATAATGATACAGTGCAAAAGTAAATATTCATTGAAAGAGCCGGGATCCATGAGTGAGGCGTCTTATTTTGTTTAACTCTTGCTATCGTATAGTGCATTCTGCCTGTCGGAGTTAGTTGTATTTATTATATATATATATATATATATATATATATATATATATATATATATATATATATATATATATATATATATATATATATATATATATATATATATATATTAGACATCAGACACTAGAAGCTGCTGACGAACCCTTCTCTTCGTTGTCAGTCTGTAGCGGCGAAAAAGTAAAAGCAATAAAGAGTTTTAACAGACGTCATTGAAGTGGATCGTGAGTTTGTGTAACGTTAATGAAAATGGCCAGGAGGGGTCACTAGAGAGGTGCGTGTCAAATGCTTTGAAGCTTTTATACGATTTCCGACACAATTGTTTCGAACGTTTTGATGCTTCGTGAGGCTTCACTCCGCCCATCACTACAGCGGGCAAGATTCGAGAGGCTCGTGCGCCTGTTTATTCGTCGCCCACTGATGACGTCAGAGGCGCGCACTGCCGCTTACGAGAATGTGCGAACGCTCTGATTCGTATACCAGAAGCGGCGTGAAGGTCGGCTTTAGTTGGCAGTGCGAATTGTAGGCTTAACTTAGCGGAGACCCGTTAGGAGGACAAAGGAGGGCGACACTGTCATATTTAGTAGATCAATGCTTCTCAGGCTCCAAGACTAATCCATTAAGCAGTTACAAACCTGGAAGTATGTTTTGGTCAGTGTTGAAATTACACAACTAAGTCTGATAAGTTTTTATTAGAATGTATTAAGTATTTAAATATGTTAATATGGGCATAACTGACTGCCTTTAACATTCATATCATTGTCAAAATTACGAGTTTCATGCTGCATTTTTAGATGTGCTGGTTAATTCATTCACAGGTCTGAAAAATTAAATACATAAAAAATATACATTTTACTTGTAAACAGTTATTTCTATTTGCATTCATGAACACAATAAAAACAGATCGTTTCCATCATGACACAATTTATTCATGCATATCATATTGTACTTAATTTAACATTATACATCCTTGGTGTCGAGATAACTTTTCTAGTTGTTGTCACTCATTAGATTTTTTTTTGGTGGATTGTCCTTTGTCCATTTTTTTAAAAATCATTCAGCAGTAGTCCACCATCATACTGAATCCACCAAGTCCTGAATTCCTTCTTCCCAGGCCCTTGGTGTCCTGATTAAATCTTTCACCCTGCTCTTCACTCACCGCTCTAAGATTTTCAGGGGAAATTCCAAATGCAAACTTTGAAGCTCATGTTGTAACTGAATTCCCTTAAAAGTTAACTAATGCATTGTTCACAATTTCTTTATAATTTAGACCTTTACGTAAAAACATCGAAATAACGTCTCTGAATGACAGATAAGCCTCTTGCTTCATGTCGTTCATTGCAGCATTAAATTCTGCATTTTTAATCAGTTTTCTAAAATCATTTTCAGCAAAAATGTCCTCTTTCAGTTTAGCCGCAGACAAACGCGCAGACGTTTGGCACAAATACATCAATCGGGCTCCATCTTGTGTCAGGACGCATTACATCATTAAAGCGGCACTTTATCTGCAAACACCAATAGAGGTCGGGTGATGTGTTTTTGTCACCAAGTTCATTTTCGCAGTTGACGTCGTTCTTTTTTTATCCCAATGCACAGAATGAGCAACAGGTAATGACGTCATATTTCGTACTCCCACAATGCACACTGTTTTATAGAAAGTGTAGCGCGAAGTACGGCGAGGTAGCTGCTGGTCATTTTTCTTTTTTCTTTTTAAGCAACATCAGATGAAGCCGCCTGCAACTTACATTGACACCACAAGAGGGCGCCAAGAAGTCAATACAGGTATTCACATCTGTTTATCGTCTGTTCTTTCTTGACATTATTTTAATTTCTGTTCTTTCTTTACATCCTATAGAGCATTTCATACTGTTCATTATTATACACCACTTACTGATTATTATTTCGTTTTTTTGTTCATATAGCACCTTTCAGTATAAACACCTGAACACTTAATGACTATCCTTTCTTTCTTTCTATACATTATTATGTACATTAATAAATTATCTTTCTTTCTTTAACGTAAAAACATTCATTATAAATACTAGAAGACTGATAGAACTTTTTTCTCCCCAGGGGAAAATTTGGCTTATTTGGGAGGTTCTTTTAAAAAAAAAAAAATCAATGCATAAACAGACAGATAATACACACATACCCCCCCAGAATGACTAAAAAGAAAGAAAATTTAAAACAAAATAAAGCGTCTGACTTGGCCGTCCCAGTACCAGTGAGGTGTTCATTAAACAGACGCATTGCTGTTAGTGTAAGAAGCCCCAGTCGTGTTTCTTGACACGGATCCATGGTGTTCATATTTTGGATGCCACACAATACCAAAGTCTTTTAAGATATTCCAGTCTGACTGTTTCCTCTGAACAAATTGTTTAATATACAGAAATTTATTGTGACAGTATTTCAGCATACGGCAAAGTCAGGACTTCACTGACAAACAGCAAGCTGACTTACAAGCAGAGCAGCACAGCAGGGAAGGTGAGAGAGAGGCGACAACACAGCAAGAGTCCAGTAGAAAGCTTTAGGGTCCCAGTACACAGAAACAGGCAGTCAGCAGGTGTGATCCCCCTAATGTCACAAACCCCCAAGTAAAGCCAATGACAAATCGTCAACAATCCACACAAAAACATCATGAAACACGGACAGAAGTACACAAAGAAAAATAAAACTAATTGGCCAGCAGGACCACCACAACCAGAAAAGAAGTACAGGTCGGCCCGAGCATCGGGTCATTTCTCTGTTGAAGCACATAAAGAAAGTGCGGACAGCAATCCTGCACATCAAAGACAATGGAACTTTCCCAAAAACTCGACCTCCACGTCAGGCAACAGGCTGGACAATCGAAATAAGGTCTCATTCAGCGAAACTCACGGAAATTCAAATCAATTGTCTCGCAGGCCGCAATCTCAACAAAGGTGTAATCCATAAAAATAAATCCAAACTGAGGACAAAAAGTATGTATTTGGATCCTTGAACAAAACACAGTGAGACAAAGTGAAAGGCAATGCAAACTGTACGAGGCTCATTGCAAATTTCAACATAAAGTGTTACTCATAGAGAAGAGCAGCAGCAAGCGTGCACTTGTGTTTCCTCCCTGCGTTGTCTTCAGGTGACCACTGGACTCTCTGCAGTTTCCTTCATTTCTGGCTCATGTGGCACGTTTGCGTCCTGTGAAGAAAATTATGAATAAAGATCCCCCCCGGAACGGTCCAATTTAAGAAATAAAACACAGGCAGGAGAAAGCGTCAGCCATTATTCTTTATCTAAATCTTTCAAGAGGCATACAACTTGTCATATTAGAAAGTGTCCTCTGCGCTCTATTTATACAAATTCATTGATTAGGTCACTATTCCAAAAAGGAATTCATTACATAATCAGAAAACTTTTAACATGATTGGTTACACCCAGTCACTAACAGGAAATGGCAGATGCTGACACCTTTAAATGACCACAATTTGATTGATAGTCCTTGCTTGCTTAGGATGTATGTGACATTTTAAATGTATTATTTTTATTCTTATTTTAGGAGACGTGTGAGTTCATCCCATATTCCAAAAAGGAGAATCCAGCTGGATACAAAAAAAAAAACAAAACAGGAAACTTAGTACTATAGAAGAATGGTCACGCCATAAATATAACATTTTCCCTTAAAAAGGTAATATAAAATAACAAGAAATACATGTATCATAGTGAATAATAAAATACCAGCATCAGCTTTTAATCATAAGCTCAGAAGGATATGAGACTTGGACACATGCCAGGTGCACACACAGAGCAGGGTTCAAATTCAACTCTTACACTTGACCATGTCCACTGTCCATTTGGACTGACACCACATTTGGAGGTCTTCGGTTCATTTGAAGATGTTGCACTATCGCTACAACCATCACCTACCATGTTGCAGACACAGGGGGTGGACACCTTTCATTGAGGGCGATGGACGGCCACCTTGAATTACTTTTAGGGTCCTTTTTAAAATACATTTACCTTGAGGAGGTGTGGTATGCAACAAAGCCCACAATATGAAGATATTCACCAAGCTATGAACAGTATGGACACTTATATTTCTCTCCTCCCTGTGCTCCTTCATTCTTCACCCTCCAGCTTACCACTTTAGGGCTTCTATCGAAGTTAAATTCTCAGTAATGGATTCATCTGAGTACTTTTAAGACAGACATGAACCTCACACGTGAATCATGAGGTGATCTTTTCACTGCTACAGGCCTTGTTTTTAGTATTTGTATCATCACTATTGAGCCTTCTCTCCACTATGAGTTCTTGTGTAGATCTGGAGGTTATTCATTATGGCAAAATGTTTTCCACAATCGGAGCAATATGACTTTTCTCTCTTATGCAGTTTTACATGTTTCTGAAGGTTGGAAGTGATGGTAAATCCCCTACAACATTCTGAACAACTATAGGACTTGTCACCTGTATGAATATTTACATGTTTACGAGGTTTGCCAGTGTGAATTATTCTGTGTTTTTTTAGATGGCTCATTTGACTGAACATCTTGCCACAGTCAGAACACTCATATGGCTCCTGTTGTGTTTGACACAGATTACCATTCCTGGACTTACATTTGCTTTTAACCAATTCCCTCTGTGTCTGGTAGACTTTGGTTAAGTCCGTATTGGGTATCTGAGTTTGAGTGGTGATCACACTTACCGTGTTTAGTTTCATCACCGGCTGAGAATCATCCTGCAAAGAGGCGGGTATCCCACTCTCTGATGCTAATGTTAGGTTCTTCATATTCTTATCATCCACTGTCTGTTTAGATCTGCACTGAGGAGATGTCTGAGCCAAAGGAGATAAGAAGAAGCTGCCACTGGCTTGTGAAGCTACAGAAAAAACAAATATGGAGATAAAGGCGAACTTTCGAAAGAGACAACCATGTTCTGTTAGTATTAACCCAGCTTCATTTTACTGATTCTGATTTGACTGCAAACACGACCAAAAAAAAAAAAAAAAAAAAAGAAGAAGAAATTGAGTCCCAAACGGATAGTAAAGAGGATGGACATTAATTATTTTAGTTTTTAGCCATCCCTGATTATTATATTTAAGTGAAACTTAAGCAATTGAATTAGTTTGGTAAAACATTTGTTATAGCAATGCTGTACATGCTTTCTCGACCTGTACAATCTTTAGAAAAGAGCTGAAACAAAGATAAATAAATCAGACAAATAAATCCAATAAATAAATCTGCTCCGAGCAGGTTTGAGGATTTGGATTTGCTGCTATGACAACACATCCAGCAAGAGTTTCAAAAAACCGACAGATCCAGGATCAAGCGAAATTGTCTACAATTACATCTGGCTAAACGAGTAATCCACGTACGAAGAATACCCCCCAGGTTTGTTCTATGATGTAAACAAGAATTAGCTCACACACTTAATCAGTGTCCATGCATGGATTTCATTCAGTCATTGCATCGCCATTCATGAATGAGCGACCACTTGATATCGGTGCTCAAATTATAAGAAGAGAATTTCATATAGAGAGGGTTTTGCGTGATCGGCAAGATCCTGTATTGCTCCAGGAGGAAATTATTTTCGAAAGATACCGCTTTAGCCAAGGGGGAATATTGTACATTAAAGATTTATTAGAACCTTATATTCGAAGTCAAACTCGGTGAAGTCGGGCTCTCACAACCACACAGGCAGTATGCATTGCTTTGAGGTTTTTTGCAAGCGGCACTTATATATATATATATATAAAATTGTAGACGATGTGGAAAATCTATCTAAAAGTGCAGTTTGCCAGGCAATTCATAAAGTCTGTTTGGCTCTGAAATGTTTCCTTCGGGTTTTCATAGTGTTTCCTGGACACCTCCGTGTGCAGACAATAAAATAGGCGTTTCATGCCATTGCAGGTAGGCAACACACAGGCAAAAACACCAACAGTTCCATAAAGAATCTCACAATCTGCCTAACATTCTCATTACCCAGGATTTCCAAATGTAATTGGGGCACATGGGACTGATCAGAGTGGAGTTTGATCAAACGTTTGGAAAATGTACCTCTCCTCCTGATGAATAATCAGACACTGTGTCTTCATCAAATATTTGACCTTCGTCAATATCTTGTTGGTCAGACACAAGTTCTAGGAATATGGCATTCCCTGCAACTGACCCAACAAAAAAGAGGGCTATATGGAACATACCTATGGCACATATTGAGGACAAATATATGCAATGACCATCCTTTACCTGAAATGAAGTAACCATTCTGCCACTGGTTCTGAGGAGGAGGAGTTTCCCCCTGGAATGCCCTCAGAAACAGGGCGATGGGCATTTTGCTGGAGAGCCAACTCTTCTGCAGGGGTTAGGTCTGGACCGCGTGGACCTCCAGCTGTTTTTTGCTTGTCTGCCTTTTTATTAGCTTTAAAATTAATGTTTTTTATATTATATATGATTCTTTATGTCAACAATTCTTTAAATAGTTATATATCAATGTTTACCAGTTTGAAGTATATTCTTGTACTTCACTTTAACCTGTTCCCGTGTTCTCCTTGTGCTCATGTTTGATCTGGAATTATGACATATTAAATAATAATTCATCTGACACATAGGAAATGAAACGCTGCATTCAGTAAGTACAATGCACACTATTTAGCGTTTAATTTGTCGGCCACTTTTTGTCAGCCGTCTTTTCTGGTTTGGGCTGCTTTTGCAGTGTTACCGCTTGTGCATATTAAATCTTGAAATTCTTTATGTCCTTCGAATTAAAGTTCCTTCTTTCGTCATTTTGTCACAGCCTATCAAAGACTTGCTGATCATGTTTTCTAGACTCAATATATATGGGCTTTTCAGTCAGCTCGGGCGCGCAATCATCTTGGATGATTAGATCCAGCTAAACTAATCTCCTACATGACTGCATTTGAAAAACCGACTTATCCCGGATGAGTTTCACCGGCATTAACTCATCCAAGATGAAGCATCTGATCTCGGATGATTTAAGCGACGTACGGAAAATACCCCCCAGAGCGTCTTAACAAAGAGCTGATCAGACTGTAAACAATGCAGTGCGCGGTCACCCAGTCATTGAATACAACGCGGCAAAGTTTACAAAGCGCCATCTTCCAGTACAGGGGTGAGCAATGTCGGCCCTGGAGAGTCGCAGTGGCTGCAGGTTTTTCTTCCATCCCCAGTTTCTTAATGAGAAGTCATTCATTGCTGATGAAGAACTTACTACTTAAGTGACATTTTGATGCTTCATTTCAGTGGTCTCGCTCGTTAAGGTTCCCCATCCTTCATTGCTTGTTTCAATCTTAGACAGCTGCATTCAATGTGTTTTAATGGTTTCTTATTAGCAATAAGATGTAAATGACAAAGCAGCCAGCAATTCTCCATCTAACTTGTTTCCATTTACATCTGTGTGTGTTCATCATGTTCTGTTTGATTTAATAAAGCACTTACCAGAAAATGCAACAGACTGAAAATGAGCCGCTTTAGGCTTCAAATCATTTGGATGATATCCCTGGAAAAGAAAAAAAAATCTACGATATAAGAACCTAACATTGCAGGCTAACAAGCCAAAAAATGAAATAAGGTCTCCAATTGGTAAGGGATTGATTTTTAATTAAGCAATTGGATTGAAACAAAAACCTGTAGCCACTGTGGCTCTCCAGGAGCGACACTGCCCACCCCTGAAGACCAAGGATGGCGACAAGAACCGGGCAGTTCAGTGAACACTTGAGTATTCTGAAACAGTAAAGAGGGGGAAAAAAATGAAACATCAAGTGTTACTTTGCTAAACTCATATACTATCGATCAAAACAGATTCATGTAATTTTAAATTTCATAAATTTCACCCATGCAAATCCTGTCCAATTTTGTTTTGGAAATGCACGTGTTATTTAACATTTTTTTAGTCACAATAGTCAAATTAATAACAGACAGATCTAATGATGCATCTAAACACATACACACTCCTATATTAAATTAGATTTAGCCTGTTAATTTTTCATAACATAATTCCAAATTTATGTAGAAGGTGGGAGAGGAGGATGCCATCATCTACATGCTACACCGATCCCTCTCCCACTTGGACAGAGGCAGTGGTGCTGTAAGAATTATGTTTCTGGACTTCTCTAGTGCCTTCAACACAATCAAACCTCTGCTCCTTAGGGACAAGCTGACAGAGATGCGAGTAGACTCACACCTGGTGGCATGGATCATGGACTATCTTACAGACAGACCTCAGTATGTGCATCTCGGGAACTGCAGGTCTGACATTGTGGTCAGCAACACAGGAGCGCCATGGGGGACTGTATTTTCTCCGGTCCTTTTCAGCCAACATACATCAGACTTCCAATACAACTCGGAGTCCTGCCACATGCAAAAGTTCGCGGACGACACTGCTATCGTGGGGTGCATCAGGAGTGGGCAGAGGAGGAGTATAGGAACCTAATGAAGGACTTTGTTAAATGGTGCAACTCAAACTACCTACAACTGAACACCAGCAAAACCAAGGAGCTGGTGGTGGATTTTAGGAGGCCCAGGCCCCTCATGGACCCCGTGATCATCAGAGATGACTGTGCAGAGGGTGCAGACCTATAAATATCTGAGAGTGCAGCTGGATGATAAATTGGACTGGACTGCCAATACTGATGCTCTGTGTAAGAAAGGACAGAGCCGACTATACTTCCTTAGAAGGCTGGCATCCTTCAACATCTGCAATAAGATGTTCCAGATGTTCTATCAGACGGTTGTGGTCAGCGCCCTCTTCTATGCGGTGGTGTGCTGGGGAGGCAGCATAAAGAAGAGGGACTCCTCACGCCTTACAAACTGGTGAGGAAGGCAGGCTCTATTGTAGGCACAGAGCTGGACAGTTTAACATCTGTGGCAGAGCGATGGGCGCTGAGCAGGCTCCTGTCAATCATGGGGAATCCACTGCAACCACTGAACAGGATCATCTCCAGACAGAGGAGCAGCTTCAGCGACAGACTGCTGTCACCGTCCTGTTCCACTGACAGACTGAGGAGACCCCACACTATGCGACTCTTCAATTCCACCTGTGGGGGGTAAAAATTAATATTATACAAAGTTATCGTCCGTTATACCTGCATTGTTATCACTCTTTAATTTAATATTGTTTTTTATTAGTATGCTGCTGCTGGAGTATGTGAATTTCCCCTTGGGATTAATAAAGTATCTATCAAATAAAATATCAGTATTATAGTCTTTGTCACTGTTGCAATGTAAGATTTTCCATATAACTTGATAAATATTTTGTATGTCTTTATTTGTAATTTAGGCAAAGTAATGCAATTTAGCATTTAAACCCGCAAGGAAGCCAGGATGTTTAACATATGGTTTGGGGGGGTTGCAGGTGTTAAGATGTTCTATTTCCCCCATTGGTCTGAGGTATGGCTGTTTGGAATTGGCTTGTCTCAGAGGCCTTTAAGTACCATGATGTCCTATTGGCTGTAGGGGTTGGACAGAAAACCCATAAATTTGCTTGCTTTATCTCACTCTCTCTTACTAACATCTGGAAGAAGCTCTCTCTTACTGATCTGATGAAGCAGACCATCACACCATGAACTGAAGACAACACAATGAAGAGCACAGCTTCAGCCATACTGAACAGGCTTGAGGCCTGCTCTGAACAAAGCTGAGCACCATGGATGCCTTAACTAGAGACATTTTAATTAACTACAAGTCTGTGTGCCACCTGAGCTACACATCACCATTTAATCAGGTTGTATGGTTGCCAATATTCAAATGTACTTTGCATTTTCTTATTATTTATGAATATTATCATTTAATACATTATTTTATGTGTAACTTAACTCCTGTTTGTCTTTTACTACATCTAATTGCCTGAGGTTATAGATATAGAAGGGAAGGTGGGGATAAGTTATATACAATAACACCTTATAAACAGTGGTAAGTCTGTGAGATTAAGCATTCTAATGCTACATATTAATAATACAATAGGGGAAGGTAGAGCAATATATATATATTACTTTACCAAGATAAAACAACTGGTAAATCGACAGCCTCACCTTTTGGCTCAGCTCTCTTCACCACAACGAATCGTTGCAGAGCCCACATTACTGTAGATGCCGCACCGATCTGTCTGTCAACCTCCCACTCCATTCTTCCCTCACTCGTGAACAAGATCCAGAGATAATTGAATTCCTCCACTTGAGGCAGTAATGTGCTCCCATCCCGGAGAGAGCATTCCACCCTTTTCCAGCTGAGAACCATGGCCTCGGATTTAGAGGGGCTGACTCTCATCCCCACCGCTTCACGCTCGGCTGTGAAACGCTCAAGTGAGAGCTGGAGATCATTGTGTGATGAAGCCAACAGAACCACGTCTTCCGCAAATAGCAGAGACGAGATTCTGAGGTAACTGAACCAGATCCCCTCCACTCCTTGGCTGCGCCTAGAAATTCTGTCCATAAAACTTATGAACAGAATCGGTGACAAAGGGCCGCCCTGGTGGGGTCCAACCTCAACAGGAAATGATTCTGACTTATTACCGGCAATGCAAACCAAGCTCCTGCTCCTCCTGTAAAGGGACTGAATGGCTCGTAACAATGGGCCTTGTACCCCATACTCTTGTAGCACACCCCACAGGATGCTTTGAGGGACACGGTTGAATGGCGTCTCCAAATCCACAAGACACATGTGGACTGGTTGGGCAAACTCCCATGCCCCCTCCAGGATCCTGGTCAGGGTGTACAGCTGGTCCAGTGTTCCACAGCCAGGACGGAATCCTCATTGTTCCTCTTGAATCCGAGATTCGGCCATCGACCAAAGTCTCTTCTCTAGCACCCCTGAATAGACCTTACCAGGGAGGCTGAGGAGTATGATTCCCCCAATAATTGGAGTACATCCTCCGGTCACCCTTTTTAAAAAGGGGTCCACCACCCCAGTTTGCCAATCCAGAGGCACTGCCCCCGATGTCCATGCGATGTTGCAGACACGTGTCAACCAGGACAGCCCCACTACATTCAGAGCCTTGAGGAACCCAGGGTGAACTGCGTCCTCCCCAGGGGCCCCGCCACCTCGGAGCTTTATAACTACCTTGGCGACCTCTGCCCCTGATATGGATGGCCCCGATCCCCCACCCCGGAATCCTCCAGCTCTGCTTCCTCTAAGGAAGACATGCTGTTGGGATTGAGAAGATCCTCTAAGCATTCCTTTCACCAGTCAATAACGTCTGCAGTTGAAGACAGCAGGGCCCAATCCCCACTATACACAGTGATGGTGGAGCACCGCTTTCCCCTCCTGAGGCACCTGCCGGTTTGCCAGAACCTTCTCGGTGCCGACCGTAAGTCGTTTTCCATGGCTTCCCCAAACTCCTCCCATGCCCGAGTTTTTGCCTCTGCAACAGCCGATGCCGCCACATGCTTGGCCCGTCGGTACCCCTCAGCTGCCTCTGGAGTCCCACTGGTCAACCAGACACGATAGGACTCTTTTTTTTCAACTACGTCCTTGAAGTAGCAAAAGAAATTAGTAGCTGCGCTGCTGCAGCAAAATTCATTGTGTCTGAGAAACTGATGAGAGATTGGAGGAGGCAAGTAGATGTTAAAAAAAAAAAAAAAACTTTAGTGTCGCATTTTTGAACAGGTGTCTAAGTCAGGGTCTGATTTTATGATGGATTTTTCGGGTTTCAAGACCCGACTTATACGTGAGTATATACGGTAATTAAAAAGACCCTAGAGTAAACTGGGGTACTCCCTGTTTTTTTTTATTTTTTAAACTTTAAATGTTTTGTTATGTCATTGTACTACTTAAAGGAATGCTTTGTTGTCTCAAACAAGTAATACTATCAAACATAGGGACACTCTGAGCACATATAAATCCTAAACATGACGGTGGATGTTTCGTCTCTTTTGCTGCTATACCGCTCTAATGATACAGCACTCGATCAAACGTAAAATCACCATGGAAAACTACGTTAGGTTACAAATAAATTCCTTCAGTGATTGTTATTACAATAAAAAGGTATGTAGAATCTTAAACTAAAACAAAAAATGGGGAACACCCCAATTTACTTTGGTGTTTTTTTATTATTATTTCTAACATCTCTGACATAGGGAAAAAAAAGAAATGGATGACTGACTGTTAATGTACACCAACGTGTACACACACCGGGAACTGTGATCACCAACAATAGAATTGAAAAAAGAATGCCTTGTTAACTTTCCCTCATTCAGCACATCACTTAACCGGAAACTTCCCCTGTGGAGTGACAGGCAAACCGTTGTCACCAATCAGTATTTTCCTTTAGTTTTGCCACGGTACCTACCGTTTCCGTACACTTGTCGTCAACTCTCTGATTGTGAGTGTGTTGTCTCCAATTTTGTGCATCACCTTTTTACATCGTTAAATTTTTTGTCACTTGGCCTTCGGGGCCACCGTAATATCCCAATAATGTCATTGAAAAATCATATTTCTCTTTTATTCATAGTTTATTTTTAGTCATCATTTTAATAATTGATATATCCTAACAGCAAGTGAAACAAAAGCTGATGTATGTGAGGCGGAGTTGAGTCGTCAGGAGGACGGACTTAGATGCTGCCTTGCGTGGAGCGAAGTACTGTGGGTAGAATGAAGAAGGAGAAAGCCTGGTTGTATTCACTGTCTGTTAAAGTAATAGTTTGACATTCAAATAGTTAGAAGGTTCCTTAGAAATAGTGAGTGTCAATCGAAGCAACATAAGTTCTATTCATTTGTTTTGGTTCATAATAAATTGTTTGCGTATACAGTATATGTTTATTTTAGAGCCAATATGTTAAAGTTAAATGAGTATAAAGAACCAGATAGTAATGTTATACTTTGGAGAACTTTGTCTCTACAGTTCTTATAAGGCTCTGTTAACTCAGAATATTTAATTTATTAATTAAGTTGTAATTGTTACACTTGTAATTTCATTTAGGCCAAGTTCATACTTCACGCGACACGACTCATGCTCCAGTGGACACTACACAAGCATTGCACTGTTTGTGCGCATACCTTACGTAACTCTGGAAGATTCCACCAGGTGGCATTGTGAGATATCATCACGGTGGGTGAGAAAACGTTCAGCTTCACTGTGTTGTGAATTGCCTGAAACCAGTGGCGTAGCTAGGGGTGGGCGGATGGGGTGGTCCGTCCCGGGCGGCACATTTTTGGGGGCGGCATTATCGGCCAAAAGGCTCAGTACAATTCAAGTGTAAGCAGCAGGGTTCGGAAAAATATCACTCATGAATAAAAAAAGTAAAACTCTCTGATTTTTATCCACAAATGCACAGGTGGGCAAAGTCAGTCCTGGAGGGCTGCAGTGGTTGCAGGTTTTTGTTCCAACCCAGTTGCTTAATTAATAACTAATCCTTGTCAATTATTTAATTTCACGGCTTGCCAATCCGAACGCATTCTTGCTCTGAGCAGAAAACATCCTCACCTATCACTTGTGGTTTTCACAGCGTAATTATATCTATACTAATAAAAGGCAAAGCCCTCACTGACTCATCACTAATTCTCCAACTTCCCGTGGAGGTGGAAGGCTGAAATTTGGCAGGCTCATTCCTTACAGCTTACTTACAAAAGTTAGGCAGGTTTCATTTCGAAATTCTACGTATAACGGTCAAAACTGGAACCTACTTTTGTCCATATAAACGGCCATAGCCTTCAGCTTGGTCACCGTGTGAGGCGGAGTTGCATCCCGCATCATCACGCCTCCCACATAATTGAGTGCCTGCCCATATAAGGTAGATATTCGCGGGTGAAGGACTGTGCTTAGCATATTCCTAATTGCAGCTACTGCGGAAATCAGCACGCCTCCCACGTAATTGACTGCCTGCCCAAAGAAACACAGCCGCTAAATATTCGCGACCACACACTCGGTATACGAACAAGCCAGATTCCCTTTCGGTTTGTACATGTTCAGTCTCTCCCTGTGCATTTCCTGTGCAGCGAGCAAGAGAGAGAGAGCGCGACACACACACACACAGTCAGTGTGAGCACACAAACAGGCAGCGCGAGAGAGAGAGCGCGACACACACACTGAGGCAGCACGAGAGATGGACGCAGACACACAGGCAGCGCGAGAGAGAGCTGGACGCATTAAGGTAGGAAGGCAGTTAAAGAGTGCACTGGTCTTGATTTTGTTTTCACTTCTGTTTCCAACGATCTGTTCGTAGCGACCATTGTTGCAATGTTATTTTTCTTGGTGGTTTATTAAATTACGGATTTTTTCAAATGTTCACTTTTTCCCTGTGCTTAAAACTCATTAAAAAAAGTGCTTTTAGCCAGCAGTTGGTAGCGCTATAGAGGGAACTATTGCAGTGTTAGTTTTCTCTGCTGTTCAAGGTTTTCTCAGTGTTATTCAATGTTTTTACATTTAGTTTACTATTACGCTGTGCATTCTATGGTATAATTACACTCACCTAAAGGATTATTAGGAACATCTGTTCAATTTCTCATTAATGCAATTATCTAATCAACCAATCACATGGCAGTTGCTTCAATGCATTTAGGGGTGTGGTCCTGGTCAAGACAATCTCCTGAACTCCAAACTGAATGTCAGAATGGGAAAGAAAGGTGATTTAAGCAATTTTGAGCGTGGCATGGTTGTTGGTGCCAGACGGGCGGTCTGAGTATTTCACAATCTGCTCAGTTACTGGGATTTTCACGCACAACCATTTCTAGGGTTTACAAAGAATGGTGTGAAAAGGGAAAACATCCAGTATGCGGCAGTCCTGTGGGCGAAAATGCCTTGTTGATGCTAGAGGTCAGAGGAGAATGGGCCGACTGATTCAAGCTGATAGAAGAGCAACTTTGACTGAAATAACCACTCGTTACAACCGAGGTATGCAGCAAAGCATTTGTGAAGCCACAACACGCACAACCTTGAGGCGGATGGGCTACAACAGCAGAAGACCCCACCGGGTACCACTCATCTCCACTACAAATAGGAAAAAGAGGCTACAATTTGCACAAGCTCACCAAAATTGGACAGTTGAAGACTGGAAAAATGTTGCCTGGTCTGATGAGTCTCGATTTCTGTTGAGACATTCAAATGGTAGAGTCAGAATTTGGCGTAAACAGAATGAGAACATTGATCCATCATGCCTTGTTACCACTGTGCAGGCTGGTGGTGGTGGTGGTGTAATGGTGTGGGGGATGTTTTCTTGGCACTTTAGGCCCCTTAGTGCCAACTGGGCATCGTTTAAATGCCACGAGCTACCTGAGCATTGTTTCTGACCATGTCCATCCCTTCATGACCACCATGTACCCATCCTCTGATGGCTACTTCCAGCAGGATAATGCACCATGTCACAAAGCTCGAATCATTTCAAATTGGTTTCTTGAACATGACAATGAGTTCACTGGACTAAAATGGCCCCCACAGTCACCAGATCTCAACCCAATAGAGCATCTTTGGGATGTGGTGGAACGGGAGCTTCGTGCCCTGGATGTGCATCCCACAAATCTCCATCAACTGCAAGATGCTATCCTATCAATATGGGCCAACATTTCTAAAGAATGCTTTCAGCACCATGTTGAATCAATGCCATGTAGAATTAAGGCAGTTCTGAAGGTGAAAGGGGGTCAAACACCGTATTAGTATGGTGGTCCTAATAATCCTTTAGGTGAGTGTATATTTGTGCTTAAAAACTAAAAAAATATATATTTACATACAGTTCGTATGGTCTGGAATGGATTAATTGTATTTACATACAATCCTATGGGGGAAATTGCTTCGGTTCACGACCAAATCGGTTTACGACCAGAGTTTTGGAACGAATTATGGTTGTGAACCGAGGTTAAACTGTACCGGGAATGCCTGTTAAACATCTTGGATTCAAGACTAGCGATTTGGGTGGTGAGCTGTCTATCGAAGTGATGACTGTAATATTTATATGTCATTGAAATGTATTATTATCAGGCATGGTTTAGGCGCCTATGTCATCAGGAAGGCACCAGAAAAAGGGACCTCAAGGTTACTATTATGGAAGTTAATTTAGAGCACGGATGCCGTGAATGTCAGAGCTGTAATAAATAAAGTTCCCCTGCATACTTTAAAAGAAAGTCTTGCCATCATTTAATTTTTCACAATTTGTGAAAACAAGACATGGTGTCAGAATAGAGGACAGTCATGGATTTTGTTGGAGTTCCCTCGCCACAAATTGACTGGGATTCTCTTAACCTGCCGGGAGAATGGAAAAAGTTCCGACAGCATGTGGAGCTGATGATTTCTGGCCCGCTAAAAGCCAAAGACGAGAGTGAGAAATGCAGCTACATGCTCCTGTGGACTGGGGAAAAAAGAAGAGACATTTTTAACACATTGACTCTCACCCAGGAGGAAGCCAAGGTACTGAAAACTTATTATGACCGCTTTGAGGCGTTTCTCATGCCTAAGACGAATATGATATTCGCAAAATACAAGTTTAATGAGAAGACGTAAGGGTATAAATGAGACTTTTGATCACTTTATAACGGAGTTAAAATTGCTGGTGAAGGACTGTGCTTATGCAAACGAAGATGAGATGGTCAGAGATAGAATAGTGTTTGGCACAAACTCAGCGAAAGTGCGAGAGAAACTTTCAAGTGCCGGGTCTGAGCTAACATTAAATAAAGCCATGGACATCGCAAGATTGCACGAGATAGCACAAGCACAGCTGAGAACCTTCGATGCATGTACTCCGAGCGGTTCAAGTGAACTGACTGTGAACGCAGTACGCAGACAACAAGCAAAAGCTTCAAAGAGCGCTGAACAAAAACGCATTACACAATTGAGAAGGCAGCAAAAGAATATGAAGCGAGTGACGCATACAAGCATATTCATAAGTGCAGCTACTGCGGAAACAAAGCACACGGTGGAAAAAGTCAATGTCCAGCTAAAGGAAGACAGTGTAAAAAATGTGGTAAATTGAACCACTTCGCTAAAGTTTGCAGGACTGGGAAAGGTAAACCCGTGCATGTAGTGTGTGATGTCTCAGATAAAGAGGAGGACGAGCTGTTTATTGATGCAGTAAGAAAGGAACAACCCTCTGACGCTGAACAAGCCTTTGTAGACATATCAATAGGAAAGCAAGGTGTAAAGCTTAAGTTTAAATTAAGTTCATAGACACGCTGCCGCAAATATTTGCAGGCAAATCCACAACTTAATACCAGGAATGACTATTAAACATCTTAGATTCACGAGTACCGATTTGGGTAGTGAACACTTCACACTTGAATGAAAGCTGTTATCTTTACAACGGTTGACAAACACGGAATGTAACTTGAACACAACACATCCTCCAAATACGAACCTGATTGAAAGAAATAATGATAATCAAATCCTTGATGACAGCAACACTCACAACAGTCACAAAACAATTACATTGACAATCATGTTATGTTATTTTCAAAATGTTTCCTTTTCTTATTCATAACTTCTTTAACACACTACTTCTCCGCTGCGAAGCGCGGGTATTTTGCTATTTAAACTAATGATTAGAACACGGCTTATCAGTGCGTCTATACTATATTCTTGTCTAGTTGATGCTTATAAATAATTATATGTGAAAAATTATTGCTGTTTCTCTATATATGAATAAATCTATTAAACATTTATCTTAAATTTTCTCTATATGTCATTTAAATTTTCTATTTAAATACTGTACAAACGTATTCAGATATGTTGAAGGGTGGCATATTTAAAGCACTGTCCCACCCCGAGCAGCACGAATTCTAGCTACGCCACTGCCTGAAACATCCATTAAGTTCTGAGGATGCCTTGCCACAATATCTCTGAAAAGGATGTTTAATGATTACATCCCTCAATCCAGGGATGCACCCATTCCAGGAAGCATCGGGCACGAGACAGAAACACAATCCTTGGACGGGGCATCAGTTCATCGCAAGGTGAACACAATTACACTCACATGTACACACACACTAAGCGTCATTTTAGCTTCACCAAATCCCGAAACCTTCATGTCTTTGGAAGGAAACCGGAACCCACTATGGAAACCCAGCAGGAAAACACGCAAACTCCAGGCAGGGAACACAAGGGCCAAGACTCCCTGTGAGACAGCAGCGCTACTGCTCTGCCACCGTGCCGCCCCCACATGTGTAATTATTAACAGTATTTTTTATTTAAATGAAGTTAATGACTTACCTGTAAAATGTAAGATACATACTTTAATGAACTTCAACGTGAAAGTGACATCAAGTATAAATCTAAGGATTTGCTGCTGTGGAATATACAATGCTTAAATATAAAAGCACCACAAATGCATTTGTTTGCCGGCATTGTGCTTCACCACATCGAGCCATTAAACAAACATTGCAGCAGGCACATCGATCCCAGAGGATCCACAAAGCGGCTTTCTGGCACATGTAGATAGTAAACAGAGACTCTGATATCACATTCAGATATCTAGTGACCAACTTCAGTATTTTAACTTTGTGATTAGTATACATGTAAGATTTTGCAATGTTATCTGTTTTCCTTTATGTGTAATTTTTATTGTTGACCACACATGCTTGTATGTACGTCTATATCTGCAAATTAAACATTGCATTTGAAATCTACTTTCCAAGTGTTTTAATCGACACCCTGCTGCGAATGCCAACTATTCCTGCACAACCAGAAGCCCTTTAGTTGTTCCTCTCTTACAGTTCATGTCCGCACAATCAACTCTATGTGTTTCTTTAAGATCGAAAAGTGAATTTTGAACGCCATCACTCTTGTTTTTATGGCTGGGACAAAAGGCGACTCATTCACCAAGACTCGGTTTTGTGCCAGCCACTTGTAAGGGGCGTATTTTCTGACCTCCTTGTATCTTCGATATCATTAATAAAGCCCAGTGTTGCTTCACATTGGCTTGACAATATCCTCGCTGTTTAAATCACCAGAGTTTCTTCCTTTCGCCTCTCTCCTGTACGTGTAATGTTTTATATACGCAGAAAGCAAAGACATACAATGTGCAAATAAATATTATGGGATAGTACCTCAATTTCACATTTACATGTGAATAATTTATTATAATTATCTGACCTACTGTATATTGCCCTATTTTTCGGGCACAGAAAATTGTTGGTAACATTGTAAGTTATCGATGTTTATTTATTTTTTATTGTTGGGAGTACAAATTTTTTCTATTTGAAATGCAGTGAGTTCAAGTAAAAAGTCTCAAACAAATAAAACACACAAGATACAGATAACCTATGTGAAAAATTCTACTTAAGCACAGTAACGAAGTTGTTTTACTTTGTTACTTCCACCTCTGATCCATTGCATCATCGATAACAAATTCTTTATCTTTATTCTGTGGACATTTTTCCCCTTCAAGGTTTTTCTAATAAGCCGTTTTTCTTGCCATCTTAGGTATCAATTTGACTTTCGCTCCTGTTACACTGCACAACAATTATTTTTTAAAAAGTCCTGCTTCCTGAAATGTTTTTGATGATTGTGACAGGTACCTACTG
The DNA here is from genome assembly GCF_016835505.1 of Polypterus senegalus. NCBI lineage: Eukaryota > Metazoa > Chordata > Cladistia > Polypteriformes > Polypteridae > Polypterus > Polypterus senegalus. Next base: position 176,237,353 of record NC_053161.1, read on the forward strand.
GTTATGCACAAATATAGTTTTAGTTTTATTGCATCACGAACTCTGAGAAATAGACATTTATATGTTTACTGACAATAACGTATTTAGTCACGTTTACGTTTCGCATAAGCTATTAAATTCAACAGAATTAAAAGTGTTTTGCTCCCAATTTTCTTTTGTATTCAACGTTTGGTGCATCACATTGCAGTGTCGAACAGTAGTCAGCAAGCATTGACGGATTCCACTTGCCCTGGTATCGTCTCTCCATCGTAGCAATGTCCTGTTCGTCACTGACAGCACTGAGATTTGCGGGAAAGAAGTCCAAGTGTGAGTGGAGGAAATGAATCTTGAGTGACATGTTGCACTTCATTGTCTTGTATGATTTGAGAAGTTTGTCTACCAGCTGAATGTAGTTTGAGGCTCTGTAACTGCCCGGAAAATTGACAACAACATCTTTGAAGGCTTTCCAGGCAATTTTTTCCTGCCCAACTAACAGATCTTCAAACCGCTTGTCACTCATAACCTGTCTGATCTGGGGCCAACAAAAATGCCCTCTTTGATTTTGGTGTCAGCTATTCTTGGGAACATCTGTCTAAAATTACAAAAACCTTCGCCTTCCTTGTTCAGTGCTTTCACGAAATTCTTTGAGTCCCAGTTTTATGTGAAGATGAGGCAAAAATCTCTTTGCTGGGTCAATAAGCAATTCATGTGCCTCATTTTTCTGTCATGGAACTAACTTTTTACGGAGTGGCCAGTTCTGTCGAGAATACTGCGACTCTTTGGCATGGCTGTCCCATTCACAGATGAAACAACAGTGCAGTGGAACCTCGGACCACGACCATAATTCGTTCCAAAACTCTGGTCGTAACCCAATTTGGTCGTGACCCGAAGTAATTTCCCCCATAGGATTGTATGTAAATACAATTAATCTGTTCCAGACCGTATGAACTGTATGTAAATATATTTTCTTTAAAGATTTTTAAGCACAAAAATAGTTAATTATACCATAGAATGCACAGTGTAATAGTAAACTAAATGTAAAAACATTGAATAACACTGAGACAAACTCCCAGGCTCCCTGCTCACTCACTCTCGCTCTCTCTCCTGCACCAGCTTTGTCCTCCTGCCCCTGCCTTCTCCTGCAACTTCCCATTCTTTCCTGTTCTCTTCCTATTCCCTTTAGCCGACTTGCACCTCTATTTATGAAGTGGTGTGGTAGTCGCGGCAATCAGCAGCTCCTGGGAACAATTACGGATGCGGACCGCTTTTCACCTGTGCACTTAGGTAAGAAACACCCACATCACAAACTCCTCAGGAACCGCTTCGGCCACACATCACCACGCCTCCTGACTAAGCTGTGAGTGCGGCAATTATTAAAACTGGCCTTTTTGACGTGAGCCGTGGATCCGCCTTTCCCCAGGAGGAAGCTGGTTTGAGAGGAGGTTACAGTTTTGAGGGAGAGTCCCTCTGCGTGATGCACCAAGAACAATGTACAGTACAGGGAGAGACTGAACACGTGCAGAAATCATTGATGCAACCGGAAGGGAAACTGGCTTGTTCATCAACTGAGTGCGTGGTCATGAACAGATGCAAAAGTTTGGTCGTAACCCGATTTGTATGTGTTCAGAGACGTTCGTGAACCGAGATTCCACTGTACATTGTATAGCCGAGCTGCAGTCCTAGTAATAGAGCAACAACTTTAAGATCTCCACAGATATTCCAGTTGTTCCTGCTATACTGGACGTGCTTCAGCAACAGTTCCATATTCTTATACATTTCTTTCTTGTGTGCTGCATAGCCAACAGGTACTGAAGAATAAACCTTGCAATTGTGTAGAACAACAGCTTTCAGGCTTGACATTGATGAATCAATAAAGAGATGCCACTCTACCGGGTTGTGATCAAAACCCAAGGCTGAGAACAATCCTTCAATGTCACAACAGAAACACAGACTGTCGACATGTGTAAAAATTTGGTTATATCATGAAGTTGGCCTCGAAACACAGAAATTTTCATACCTGGTGACAGCAAACACCATTCCTGCAGTCTCGAACCCAGCAGCTCGGCTTTTGCTTTTGTCAGACCCAAATCGTTCAGATCAGACTGTGTTATCACATGTAAATAGTCTGATGAGCATGGTTCAAAATCCGGGTTAATGTCACTGTCAGTACCATGCATTGCAGTTTCTTCATCTGGTTTGTCTAAGATCCAATCCTCTGGTGGTTTCAGAATTGTCGTCATGTGGCATGGGTCTCATTGCTGAAGGTAGATTAGGATATTCAATTGACTTCTTGTTTTTGGCACAGAAACCAGACACATTAGACAAACATAAGTAACAGTCTGTGACATGGTCTTTCTGTTCTCGCCATATCATCGGAGCAAAAAACGGCATCGTCTCTCAAGTGCAGAATGTATTGCGACTGTTACGACCTTGACGAGACATATCGCCTGACACCAAAACGTCTATGGCATCAAGCTTACTTACTTTATATTGCTACAGATACTATAGTGATACTATACATACACATGGACTATCTATATAAACCAAATGAGCAGGATCTGTGTATGCAAGCTACCTTTATAGAATGCTGAGACAGCATCAAGCTCATTCAGACCTGCCCACGCATGCCCAGGTACAGCTTCCAACCTGGCCTCATTCCATGCCTGGACATACCCAGGCTGCACAAACAGTTGTTAAGTCACTTATGGAAGGGAGCAAAAATGTTTGGATACAAATAGGAGAAAAAATCATGACAAAACTGAAAATGGTATATGATGGGTAAATTTTGATGTGATATTTGTGATCAGCACCCAAAAAAAAGAAACACCCAACAGTGTTCAAACAAACAAAAACTTGTTGTGCAGTGTTATTTTCCTCCTGACTCTCAGTGAGTCTTTCCGTCATACCTGTCGGTAGACGTCACACATTGTGCGACACGACTGTCTAGTGATAATAATTGATTTTGAATTGATTACCCCACAAACACAAGCCAAAGCTTTCCTGGTACTGCAGCTGAGTTTTGTTTTAATCAAATGTTTAATTTTAAGCATATAAGTGCTTCATTAAACATGATTTGCTTAGCTGGCTACAAACAGACAGGAAATGTTCATACTCCCCAAATATACTGAGGATGAACTTGCAGCTTGGGGAGGCCCTTAGTGGCTTCGATGGCCCTCTGCTTCTGTAGAGTCTTCATACAGCAAGAAACGGCTCTGTATTTTGTAGTTTTTTTTATCTTTCTTTGAACTTTCCTCGTACAGTGTTGTTTTTTTTTTTTTATTGTACTGTTTTGTTTCCTGCGGTTTTCAGTGATACCTTTTGCTTATTGATACCTAAATTTGGAAGTAATAGGAAACTAAAAAAAACTCCACGATGGATTAATAAGGATTAATAAAGATTTAAAAAAGAAGTTGCAAAGGAAAAAACTGCTGTATAAGGCATATAAGACTAATGACTGCAAAGAGAATCGTAGCGCGTATGAGAAAATGAGGGCAACCATTAAGAAGGATATCAGAGAGGCTAAAAGACAGTTGGAGAGGAATATAGCAGATAAGGCGAAAGAAGACCCCAAGAGATTCTTTCAGTATTTTAGTAGTAAAAGAACAGTTAAGGAGGAGGTCAAGTTCATCAGGAATAGTAAAGGGGAATTAAAAGATACAGACAATGAAATAGCAGATGCCCTAAACTTACATTTTTCTGAGGTGTTTACAAGTGAGCAAGTGGATAACCTGCCAGAGGTAAACGCAACTACTAAGGAGGTACTGAGGGATTTGGAAATTGTAGAGGGAGAAGTGCTGCTCAGATTAAATAAGATGAAATCAAACAAATCACCAGGCCCAGATAATATTTATCCTCGTGTTCTTAAGGAGGCTAGTGAGTAGAGATATAAACCCTTGACACATATTTTTTGGAAGTCACTGTGCACTGGAGAGATTCCAAAGGACTGGAAAATGGCAAATATCATCCCATTATATAAAAAGGGTGACAGGGCAGATCCAAGCAACTATAGGCCAGTAAGCTTAACAAGCATCACAGGAAAATTAATGGAAGGAATTATTAAGGATAAGATTGAGCAACACATGACAAGGACAGGAGTTATTCTGAACAGTCAGCATGGGTTCAGAAGAGGGAGGTCGTGTTTTACTAACATGTTGGAATTCTATGAGGAGGCAACAAAAGGATACGATCAAAGTGGAGCTTATGATATTATTTATCTGGACTTTCAGAAAGCATTTGATAAGGTGCCACATGAGAGGTTGGGCATCAAGTTAAAAGAAGTGGGAGTTCAGGGTGATGTTTTTAGATGGGTGCAGAATTGGCTCAGACACAGGAAGCAGAGGGTGATGGTGCGAGGAACCTCATCAGAACTGGCCGATGTTAAGAGTGGTGTTCCACAGGGGTCAGTGCTAGGGCGCTGCTATTTTTAATATATATAAATGATTTAGATAGGAATATAAGTAACAAGCTGGTTAAGTTTGCAGATGATACCAAGATAGGTGGATTAGCAGATAATTTGGAATCCGTTATATCATTACAGAAGGACTTGGATAGCAGACAGGCTTGGGCAGATTTGTGGCAGATGAAATTTAATGTCAGTAAATGTAAAGTATTACACATAGGAAGTAAAAATATTAGGTTTGAATACACAATGGGCGGTCGGAAAATCGAGAGTACACCTTATGAGAAGGATTTAGGAGTCATAGTGGACTCCAAGCTATCAACTTCCAAACAGTGTTCAGAAGCCATTAAGAAGGCTAACAGAATGTTAGGTTATATAGCACGATCTGTGGAGTACAAGTCCAAGGAGGTTATGCTCAACCTTTATAATGCACTGGTGAGGCCTCATCTTGAGTACTGTGTGCAGTTTTGGTCTCCAGGCTACAAAAAGGACATAGCAGCACTAGAAAAGGTCCAGAGAAGAGCGACTAGGCTGATTCCAGGTCTACAGGGGTTGAATTATGAGGAAAGATTAAAAGAGCTGAGCCTTTACAGTTTAAGCAAAAGAAGATTAAGAGGTGACATGATTGAAGTGTTTAAAATTATGAAGGGAATTAGTACAGTGGATCGAGACTTGTATTTTAAAATGAGCTCATCAAGAACACGGGGACACAGTTGGAAACTTGTTAAGGGTAAATTTCGCACAAACATTAGGAAGTTTTTCTTTACACAAAGAACGATAGACACTTGGAATAAGCTACCAAGTAGTGTGGTAGACAGTAAGACGTTAGGGACTTTCAAAACTCGACTTGATTTTTTCTTGGAGGAAGCAAGTGGATAGGACTGGCGAGCTTTGTTGGCCTGAATGGCCTGTTCTCGTCTAGATTGTTCTAATTCTAATTCTTATTGCTCGTCAACATTTGAAAAACATCCACTGGATTTTAACTCACTGTCACCCTCCTATAGAAACGGCAGACATGAAAAAACGATAACAGTTTATATTAGAAAAAAAAAATGTACATTTTTGCAGCTCTCAATTGTGGCAAAAAGAAAAAAGACATTACCAGTGAATTCAGAATATCGCCACCGACACTGCCAACTTTCTTGAAAGACCGAGCAAAAAAAGAAGAAAAATCTCGGATTGCAAACGTATGTGAACTGCTGCATTTGAAGATGTCAAAAAAGACGTTGTTATGTGCTTCAGTGAGGCTCGTTCAAGAAACATTCCTATTAATGTGGCACTCATTCAAGAAAATGTGAGGTTTCTAAACATTCTTGGGACCTCCCCCAACTAGATAGCACGCCGAAGACCGTCCCAAAGTGCGATCTCCACGTCTGTGGAAGACAGTTTATCAGTTGCCTGGGTAACAGCAGGTTCACAGGTATGCTGCGTCTCTCCGCCAAAGTAAACAGAAAAAATCTCGATGGGTGATTCAAGGTTAGGAGCAGGTACATTGTAAATGCAGATAACAGGATTACTTGGTCACTGACCTGGCCACGACCCTACCTGACCACTGTGTCTGTTAATAGCAGAGTGGCAGATCATGCTACAATAAATAACTATGATGTTCCTGTTTCAAGATGAGTAAAGATGGTTTTGCTAAAGTACTGAGAATAAGCTTCATGTTTTGGGACTTATAGCGCGACCCCAATCTTTTAGGATTTGCTTCTGTGGCGCTTCACTGCACAACTGTGAGCCTGCTGTTGCCCTGCCCCAGCAACGGACAAACAATCTTCCACAGACGCAGTAATCGCAATTAGGGTCGCACTTCAGTATGTCGTTCCTGTTGGGTGGGGAGTGGGGGGGAAATCCCAAAATATTAAGAAAAGGATGATTCGGCTTTTGATTGATAGTTGTACTGCCCACAACATGCTTCCACATTTAAATAATGGATATGTTGAATTCCTCCCACCCAATTGTACAGCAGTGCTTCAGCATCATTCGCACCCTGAAAGTGTATTATGGTAAGGAAATGCTGAGAAAAATTCTCAACAGCATAACTTGTAGGCAGGAGGAGATTAAAAATCATTCAAAAGAAGCTATTCAAATGATTGCAAATGCCTTGACGCAAGTTAAAGAAAGCACTATAGTAACAAACACAGAATCTCATTACAACGAAATATTTTTAGGTACAGTTACCTGTACAGTTTTGTGTAACAGAAACAAATGAACAAACAGTGAAACACTAATCAGTCAATGGCTTAAAGTAGGATTTTAATTTATTTTTAATTATGAGGCTCACAACAATGCAAATTAGTTGGCACTTTGATTAGTTATGTCAATAATTCTGTCTTTAAAATGATATGAAAAAGAAAAATAAGACATTATTGAGTTTCTGACTACTTATTTAGCCAGTTGCTTAGGCAGACAGTTTATTTCCATCATTCATTCCAGAGATGATATCCCAGATACAAAAACAAATGTTCATAAGCGACCAATGCTGGGAAATGTTACTTAAGTTAAATTCACTACATTGCTCATTAAATATAAAATCATAATCTCCTCCAGATCAACGCATTTCTTTTCCTCACTTTTCTCGATGGGGGAAAAACAGAGAGTAGGATTAAAGTTTTACATCCACTGTATCTGTTGCTGCTGATTTAACTGATCGATTACTTAACTGCACTTCTCGGTTTGCTACCAGCGCTTTGCTTGGAGCTCACGATGGAGAGCATATCACTTCTCTAAGGACAGTATCTCACATCCCAGTCTGAATGGTGACATTCAATTTTCGACTCTCAGCAGCCTCGGCCAAGTTCTGCAAGTTTAGCACACGGAGCCCGTTGTCTGAAAGGCCGTAGCGGGGCACCCACAGATGGGTTGTCTGCAGTGTGTGAGTTGGTGTTTGCCTGAATGTGGAGATATCAGCTCAGATGTTCTCTTCTGCATCGATGCCCAGTTCACTAGAGATGAGGTTAGGCTCCTCCGCACAAACTGCCTTGGCCATTTTGGTTTTAGTTAGTCTGTTCAGCTTACGACTCGAAAGACCATGTAAAAGAGGGTTTCATAGACCTCTGATAAATGTGCCAATTCACAGGGTTTGGCCAACAGAAGGCCGAGTGCAGGAGTCACCGTGAGATGACTGGAGATGACAGACAGGTGAATTTGAGGATTTTGTAATTTATTCAAAGCAACAAACAAGAAAGCACACTATAAGTAAATCAAGAGAGCGGAATGCAAAGTCTCTCGGGAACAGGAAACCCCTTTAGGCCGAGGGCGTTATTTTACTAAACTTTCTTGTAATTATTATTATTATTTGACTGATGCCGAGGTGACTTAAAAGAAATGTAAGCATTTGTGTCGCACATGTTTTGTTTTTTCACTATTAGCATAAGCAGGTGAAGTGACCTCCTCCTGGTCACACACTATCAAGTGTGTATCAGTCATAACACATCAAATCATTTTGAAATTCATTCTAAAACACGTCTTTGACAGGTTACCATTGCTAGTACCTTATGAAACCTCTCTGAAAATATTTCTGTTAAAAAGTTCTGTTACTTTTACATAATAACAGTTCAGGAATTAACAATTTAACAACAAAATAAAAAGGGGGAACTTCAGAACATTTACATTTTTTGAGGTGGTACGCCAAGACAAAGGGGTTGATGCCCCCGGTATAGATCTTCTCCAACTAAGCCCACTTCTGAAGGTGGCACCCTATCTGAATTCTTTTGTGGCCCAGAAGACTCCGGTTTGTGAGACTCGTTGGCCACATCCAGTACAGCATTATGGCTTCTCGAGATTAATTCCTCCAAATTTTGTTGGTGTGTGTATGTGTAGCAAAGTGTATTCTGATTTTTGATTTTTTTTTTTGTAGCTTTTAGTTATGAATTTCCCCAAAAGCAAAAGTTTGTGTGTACTTAGCTTCATACCAATGGAATTTTGAAGTATAATGCTAATTAATGTGACTCCCCACAGACTGCAGGCTCCCTCAGGCGATGGTGGATTTTGTACAGGTAAGTCTGCTCTCTCCAAGCCTTTTCTGATTGTATTCTATTTATTTGACATGAATATTATTTGGTAATTCTCAAGTGTTAAATAACAAATGTGCCCCCCCCCCCAAATTCTTATATACAGTCTTTGTATGTTTTATTATCAAAAGCAAACAAACAAAAACAAAACTAATTTTAAAAAAAAAAGCATTGCTTCTTTTAGTGCGCTGCCACAGCGTTTTAATACTGTATAATTCAGCATGGTGTCCAACATGACCATATGGATACTTTGGATTTTCATTGTTATTTTACATTTTATTTATTTTGTATTAATAGTTTTTGTTATTAGTAACTGATTTATTATTTAATAAGCATTGGCGAGAAGCGGTTTGTATGGCACCGTTTTTTTGTTATATAAAAATATATATTTTATAGCTGAACTATGATTTCTTATATGAGGGTATGTATATTGTAAACAGTTCTATTCTGATGAAACGGGTATAATATATTGTAAATAGTTTTATATGTAATACACTGGTTATGATAACAGAGCTAGGTGCACGGTGGAGGCTGTAGGGTTTTGTGAGAAGCGGTTTGTATGACGCCCAGTTCTTTATTTTGTTTCTGGAAAAGGAAAAAAGATATAAACTTCTCATTGTCTTCTGTGTTGATTTTTCTGACACAACACTAATTAGGATGGATTCCAGTGAGTTACATGTGCTTACTGTCGAGGCAGAAGTAAACCTTACTCTTTAGTCAGGACAGTTCAGTTGTACTTCTCTCCAGTGTGAATTCTGGTGCGTCTCTGAAGAGAACTCCACTGACAGATTTGATTGCCACAATCCAAACAGCAATATGGCTTCTCTCATAGATTAATTAGTCAACAACAGTTCAGTTTGCTTACTTTCAAGACAGGAGTAAACCTCACACTCAAGTGCTGAAGTGTGCTTGTTTTTCTGGACTGATTTTTGAACTGCTACCCTCTTTATTCTGTTGTGAACTCTAGTGTGTTTCTCAAGACTGATCAACTGTGAAAACTGTTTACCACATTCAGTACAGCAATATGGCTTCTCTCCCGTGTGAACTCGTGTGTTTCTGAAGATTGCCCATTTGTGAAAACTGTTTACCACATTCATTACAGCAATATGGCTTCTCTCCCGTGTGAACTCTAGTGTGGTCATTCAGACTGCTTATCCGTGAAAACTGTTTACCACATTCAGTACAGCAATATGGCTTCTCTCCAGTGTGAGCTCTGGTGTGTTTATGAAGACTGCCCATCTCTGAAAACTGTTTACCACATTCAGTACAGCAATATGGCTTCTCTCCCGTGTGAACTCTAGTGTGGTTCTTCAGACTGAGCATTTGTGAAAACTGTTTACCACATTCATTACAGCAATATGGTTTCTCTCCCGTGTGAACTCTAGTGTGGTTCTTCAGACTGAACATTTGTGAAAACTCTTTACCACATTCATTACAGCAATACGGCTTCTCTCTGGTGTGAACTCGAGTGTGTCTCTGAAGACTGTTTATATGGGTAAACTGTTTACCACATTCATTACACCAATATGGCTTCTCTCCTGTGTGAACTCTAGTGTGCTCATTCAGACTGCTTATCCGTGAAAACTGTTTACCACATTCATTACAGCAATACGGCTTCTCTCCCGTGTGAACTCTAGTGTGTATCTGAAGATGGCCCATTTGTGAAAACTGTTTACCACATTCATTACAGCAATACGGCTTCTCTCCCGTGTGAACTCTAGTGTGGTTCTTCAGACTGCTTATACGTGAAAACTGTTTACCACATTCATTACAGCAATATGGCTTTTCTCCTGTGTGAACTCTAGTGTGTTTCTGAAGATTGCTCATTTGTGAAAACTGTTTACCACATTCAGTACAGCAATATGGCTTCTCTCCCGTGTGAAGTCTAGTGTGGATCTGTTGAGCACTCCTGCCAGAGAATTCTTTTCCAGATTCCAAACTGCACTGATCTTTGTTTCCTGTACAAAGTTTAAAAGAAAGATGAAAAAAGAGCTTATTATCAATCCACTGCCTTATTAACATTAACTCACATTAAATACATGATGGCTGAAATTAGGAACAACCTTCGATAAGCATAAACAATTATAAGACTTTAGTCGCACATGGAAAGCATACTCCATTTGTTAATTTTACATGTTCTATTACAACTACTTAGCAGGGTCACATGTATAAAACTTCCTTATGCTCGGCAACATGTGTAAGCCATTTCTCACACCAAAGTTCGGATTTTAAAAACTAGAATTTGGTGTTTAAATTGGCTTAAAGTTACGGCAAGTTTTGAGCATGTGTAAGTCCCATGCAGACTTTGTTTGTGTTAGCATATTAGCAACACCTGGTGGAAAAACGAACTGAACATTTCACATTCAGATGTTTGACAGGCTACATAAGAAGTGAGTTTTGATAAATCACAATTATGATGACTTAATTATAAGCCGATATAGACTCCTTACTGTCATCCTCTTTGAAGTGTGTGCTGAACATGTGCCTTCATTACAGAGACCATCACGCAGAAATCACACAATCTCAGTTCTCTTACAGCTGTGGGTTATTTGGTAATGGCGGCTTTTTTTGTTCTTTATTTCGCTTTATACAATTTCTTGAATTAGGAATTTGTTAGTTTTTCGCATGCCCTTTGGGGTCTGAGTGCAGGGTCAGCCATTGTACAGCACTGGAGCAATTACAGGTTAAGGGTCTTGCTCCAGGGCCCAGCAAAGTAGGATCGCTTTTGGCAGTGACGGGGATTCAAACCGGCAGCTTTCTGGATACCAACACAGATCCTTATCCTCAGAGCCACCACTCTGTGTGAACTGCCTGACTGGTGAGGAATCTCTCAGTCACCCTGAGCCACATCATGCCATCTGTATGGGGTGGTACATTTAAGATGTTACTGAGATACATGCAATATCCTTACTATCAGGATGTGCAAGTTGTAATCAAAATGCAATCTGCAGCAACATTTTCTGTCATCAGCACTGGTGGTCTTCCTTGACGTATCTGTCCCGTTGTGATTACTGAGCTCACCTGTGCATTCTTTCTTCTTACTGATATCCCACATAGTTGATTTAGGTCATCCTAATGTTTTACTGATGTCTCTAATGTTTTTATTATTATTTTCCAGCCTCATAATGGCTTCTTTGACTATCATTGGCACAGCTGTTGTCCTCATGTTGAACAATGGTCACTACAAACTCCAAAGGGTAGAAGCAAGGCGAGGTTTCTTAGTCCTACAAGACTTCTTTTTCTTCTTCTTCTTTCAGCTGCTCCCATTAGGGGTCGCCACAGTGGATCATCTTCTTGCATATCTTTCTGTCCTCTGCATCTTGCTCTGTTACACCCATCACCTGTATGTCCTCTCTAACTACATCCATAAACCTTCGCTTAAGCCTTCCTCTTTTCCTCTTCCCTGGCAGCTCTATCCTTAACATCCTTCTCCCAATATACCCAGCATCTCTCCTCTGCACATGTCCAAACCAAAACAATCTCGCCTCTCAGACTTTGTCTCCAAACCGTCCAACTTGAGCTGACCCCCTAATGTACTCATTTCTAATCTTATCCATCCTCATCACACCCAGTGCAAATCTTAGCATCTTTAACTCTGCTACCTTCAGCTCTGTCTCCTGCTTTCTGGTCAGTGCCACCGTCTCCAACCCATAAAACATAGCAGGTCTCACTACCGTCCTGTTGACCTTCCCTTTAACTTTTGCTGATACCTGTCTGTCACAAATTACTTCTGACACTCTTCTCCACCCATTCCACCCTGCCTGCACTCTCTTTTTCACCTCTCTTCCACAATCCCCATTACCCTGTACTGTTGATCCCAAGTATTTAAACTCATCCACCTTCGCTAACTCTACTACCAGCATCCTCACCATTCCACTGACCTCCTTCTCATTTACACACATGTATTCTGTCTTGTTCCTACTGACCTTCATTCCCCTCCTCTCTAAAGCATCTCCACCTCCTCCATGGTCTCCTCAACCTGCTCCCTACTATCGCTACAGATCACAATGTCATCAGCAAACATCATAGTCCACGGGGACATCTATCTAATGTTGTATGTCAACCTGTCCATCACCATTACAAATAAGAAAGGGCTCAGAGCCGATCCCTGATGTAATCCCATCTCCATGTTGAATACATCCGTCACTCCTACCGCAAACTTCACCACTGTCACACTTCCCTCGTACATATTCTGTACAACTCTTACATACTTCTCTGCCTCTCCAAACTTGCTCATACAATACCACAGCTCCTCTCGAGGCACCCTGTCATATGCTTTCTTCAGGTCCACAAAGACACAATGCAACTCCTTCTGGCCTTCTCTAAACTTCTCCATCAACATCTTCAGAGCAAACATTGCATCTGTGGTGGTCTTTCTTGGCATGAAACAATACCGCTGCTCACTAACCATCACCTCACTTCTTAACCTAGCTTCCACTACTCTTTCCCATAACTTAAATATCGGCACCAGTACACAGTGTTCTATCCAGAAATTTCTTCCAGCCGGGTGGCAGGAAAAAGTAGCCAGGTGGGGCAGGATGGGGAAAATTAAATGTGCACTATTTTTATTTGTTAATTATTATTAATTATTTTCTAATGCTCAATATGTCTTATTTTTTTAAGGTTTGACACTTATGCCAGAATGTGTTAATTAAATTTAAGAAGTATCAAATTCAGGATCCGGCAACCCTAACAAAAGTTTTAAATAATTGTTATGACAAACCAAGAGGCACAAGTATTGTCGCTGTCAGGAAGAAAAGTGAAAACAATGAAAAAAAGTAAAGGAAACCCAATGAAGAAAAATTAAAAAATATTCTTCAAAGCCAACTTGCATATGCAGAAGGTGTCTTCAGTTAAATATTTATTCTTCTTTTCTTGCTAGAGGCCCAGTTGTCTGCAGCTTTCCTATAATCAAAGTCCCCAGGATCTGGGCACTCCAAGGAGATCAGCATGAGATTATTTAGTGTGCTTTGATTCATGCGATTTCTCAAACATTTTTTGATCATTTTAAGGGCAGAAACCCCCCTTTCACATTCAGCTGTGCTCACTGGGATCACTAGCCTAATATGAGCTAGTTTGGCTAAATTTGGAAACGACCGTGAGCTCTGATGTCATTGTCATTTTTAGTAAAATCTGTTTTGGACTGAAGTCTTTGTATTATTGACTTCTGATCATTTTTGACACAACTGTCCATTCTTGCCTGCTACTTTCAAATTTGAAAATTGGAGGGCTACCACTTTGGAGTAATGATCGAAAAGAATTTCAGCAGACTTACTTCAATCGTGAGTTTCTGCATTGAAAACTTTTGAAAAGCTGGAAATAATTGGCATGTCAGGGAATCTTGCATCTAGGGTCTTGACAACTGTCTCTAGGTATTTATCATATATTATAGTTTTGAATGGCATTACATCACTCTGTGTATAAACAATGCAGAGATCTAACCATTCCTCTGCCAAACAATGATGAAGGCTTTGAAAATATTTCCCAGGAGTGTATTTCAACGCCATAATGGACAATTTTGTGGGGAGCAAAATTGGCTCATTTTCGTTAAGATTGACATCTTGCCTTTGCCCAGCCTTAGATAGTTTGGACAACAAAGGTAATACATCTGAAAGCATCATCAGAGAGGAAACAAAATTGTACGTTTTAATACATCTGCTTAATCCTTCAGCTGTGATGTCATTTCGTTCAAAGGCCTCTCTTTCCAGCACAGCTATGACACTCATCATACACTGTCGTAGTGACTGTACTGCAAAGTCATCAGACAGCCATCTTGTGTCACTGGCCATTTTCAGCTCAATCTGGGGAATGTTCAGAGTATTTTGGATTTCTGTTAAAAAACAGCCATCCTAACTGAAGAATTTTGGAAGAAATAGAACAGCTGCCTTAAGATGTCATTCAGTTTTGTTAAATAAGGTACAGCAGCTGCTGCTTGGGCACTTCAAGGGCCAATTGGCGGTTTACACAGTGGCACTTGACCAAGAGTCCAGATATTTTATCTTTAAGCAGTTTTGCCACACCTTTCTGTTTCCCAATCATAACAGCCACTCCATTTGACCCTAGTCCAACTAGATTAGCAGTTTTCAATCCTAGAGTGTCCAATGTCTCACTCAGTGTGTTGGTTATAGTCTCTCGCTTTGCCATCAATCATATTGCAGGTTGATACAAAACTAATTCTGACCTCTTTAGCAACCTGGCAAACATATTTAATGTAAATAATTAATTGTTTTACAACTGAGATGTCTGTAGTTTCATCACACAGAATCATGAAAAAATTTTCAGCGTGTATATTTTTCAGTATGTTAGACTTTATTTCTGATGCTAAGAAATCCAGCAGCTCTTGCATTATTCTATCAGAGGTGTAATGTGCATTTTCACCAACATTGAGATGTTGTAAAAAGGAACAACCTATTTCTTTGCAGTGTTCCAACAGCTTTTCAAACAACGTTGTATGTGGCAACTCATTTTTGCCAACCAATAGATGGATCTTAAAGCTCCCTCTGTAAGTTATTTAACAGATACAGATCTTTCAATTTGACCGATTCCAGTTTGCTCTAGTACACGCTTTCCTAAAAGGTCAGTAGCTGACTCAATGTGTGATTTAGTTTTTCATGGTCCACCAAGCTTTCATTTCAAAATCTTGTGCACTGCACGTTTACCCAAAGTAGCCCCTCCTTCGGGGGTGTTTGTTTGAATATTTCATGCACAATGTGCACCACATAACTTTTTCTTTGACCATTAGCCAATCAAAATCTTTAAACCATTGTTTGTTTATGCCAGATAAGCCGTGCTTATATTTATCAACTGGCGGACTGTGTGCTGAAGAGATTTCCTCTGATGGACCAGCCTCTGCAATGTCCTTGTCTGAAATTGCCACATCAGGAGTTGATGCTGCACCTTCATTAGTTTGTGGCATCTCATTTCTGGAATAACTGAGAAGTGTTGTTTTTTGAACACTTGTTTTACTCATATTGGTAAAACGTTTTGAAAAAATTAAAAATACCTATGAATAAGACTTTTGAGTGGGAAAGTGAGAGCCTGTTGGATATTCAATGCACACTTGCACTACGACAGGGCAAGATCTGAACAAAAAATGGAATGGCAGATGGGCCACTTTAACAAAACCCTCAGCAATTCAGTGTCACAAAACTTTTGCTCAGGCCACAGTGTGTGCTGCAAGGGTTTCTGCAGATCTTTTTGTAAAATGGGATGTAGGTCCAAATATGAGCAAATATAATAATGGCAGATGGGGTCACTTTAACAAAATCCTCAGTATAAGCAAATATAAAAACGGTAGAGGGAGTCACTTTAACAGGAACAACAGTGAGTGCTACAAGGATTATTGCACACAGAACACACCTAATGCTTAAACAACTGTGTATATGTGTGTGTGTGTGTGTGTGTATATTTACTAGCAGAATACCCGCGCTTCGCAGCGGGGAAGTAGTGTGTAAAAGAAGTTATGAAAAAGAAAAGGAAAAATTTTTAAAATAACGTAAAATGATTGTTAATGTAATTGTTTTGTCATTGATATGAGTGTTGTTGTCATATCTATCTCTCTCTCTCTATATATATATATATATATATATATAATATATATACAATACATGTATCGATATTGAACCGTATATATATAGTGCTTATCGGTTATATATATATGTATATATATATATATAAAATTATATACAGTATATATTAAGGGTGCTCGATCGATGAACGGGGTTGCGCTCCAGAAACCCTCCTCGATAGGTGAAAATCCT
Source organism: Polypterus senegalus (assembly GCF_016835505.1). Lineage (NCBI taxonomy): Eukaryota > Metazoa > Chordata > Cladistia > Polypteriformes > Polypteridae > Polypterus > Polypterus senegalus. Next base: position 176,253,501 of record NC_053161.1, read on the forward strand.
GATAGGTGAAAATCCAGTAGAAACCATATGTTTGTATGATTATTTTTATATATTTTAAGCCCTTAGAAACTCTCCCACACTGTTTATAAATATTCTCCGCACAGTTCTACAGTAAACCCTTGTTTATCGCGGTTAATCCGCTCCAGACAGATAAATGAATTTCCACGAAGTAGGATTCTTTATTTATAAATCTAATATTTTCGCAGTTAGAGCATAGAAAACCTGTTTACAACAATCTAAATACGTTTTTTAACATTATTAGAGCCCTCTAGACATGAAATAACACCCTTTAGTCAAAAGTTTAAACTGTGCTCCATGACAAGACAGAGATGACAGTTCTTTCTCACAATTAAAAGAATGCAAACATATCTTCCTCTTCAAAGTGCGCGTAAGGAGCGGAGAATGTCAGAGAGAGAGTAAAGTAAACAATGAAAAATCAATAGGGCTGTTGCGCTTTTAAGTATGCAAGCACCGCGATAAAGCAGCTGCAATGAAGGGATCAATGCGAAGGTAGCCTTTCAGCATTTTTACAGGAGCGTCCCTATCTTCTAAGCAAACAGCCTCTGTGCAAAAAGCCCCTCTGCTCACATCTCCTCCGTCAAGCGCAGAGAACATCAGAGAGAGAGAGAGAGAGAGCGCGAGATTAAAGCAAACAATCAAAAAATCAATAAGTGAGCTTTTGGACGCACCTCGATAAAGCGGCATTTCTTAGAGGAGCGTCCGTATCCACTAGGCAAAAGCTTCTGTGCAAACAACACTCAGCACACACCCTCTCCGTCAGGCGCAGAGAATGTCAGAGAGGGTGAGAGAGAGGCAGAGACAAGCAAACAATCGAGCACCACGCAGGAGGCATATCTTATAGCATTGAGGAGTTTTAGTTAATATGTAATACGTGCTCTGATTGGGTAGCTTATAAGCCATCCGCCAATAGCGTCCCTTGTATGAAATCAACTGGGCAAACAAACTGAGGAAGCATGTACCATTGGGTGTGTTTGTTTTATATTCTACCAAGTATAGAAAATACAGTCAGGGATCCCCAAATAATGCAGAACTGTATGTGGTTGATACCTTATTTTAGAACATTTCAAATGTTTCAAAATATATTTAGGAAGGCATTTCTGTGCAATACATATTTTTATTTAAGTTGTTTTTGTTGTATATGCAGCTAAGTGCTAGCACTCCAGAAGATGAGTGTGAGGGAGGTCCATCAGAGAGTGGTTCATTTTATGGGGACATCATATGTTCAATATGCTCCCGAGAATATACCCCAGAAGAAGGGTATAGCATAGCTTTTATTTTGGAAAGGGACCTTTCTCTGTAATAAACTCGTTTCCAAACTCTTTTATTTTTTATTATTTTGTTTTTTCAGCAACATTTAATTTAAAACTGTATTTTTGAGTTAAAAGAAATATATATAATTTTAATAAATTACAAATTAAAAAGGCATGAAAATTTTTTTGTATCGAAAAAATATCGAACCGTGACACCAAAGTACCGAACCGTAAATTTTGTGTATCCCTAATATATATAAATTTTGTTGCACCCCTAATATATATATATATATATATATATATATATATATATATATATATATATATATATATATATATACATACATATATACACACACACACATATATCTATCAAAATTTGCAGCGGAGAAGTAGTGTGTTAAAGAAGTAAAAAAGAAAAGGAAACATTTTACATATATTTTACATATACATATCATTTCGAAATTCTACGCCTAATGGTCATAACTGGAAGGTATTTTTCTCCATTAACTGTAATGGAGTTGAGCTGGAATGACGTGGGGGGGGCGGAGTTTCATGTGACATCATCACGCCTCTCACGTAATCACATGAACTGACTATCAACGCAGTACGTAGAAAACCAGGAAGAGCCCCAAAAGGCGCTGAAGAAAACTTGCATTATATAATTGAGAAGGCAGCGAAACAATAAGAAGCGCGCGAGTGACATATACTACCATATTCATGACTGCTGCTACCTCGGAAAGAAAGCAAGCTGTAAACCTAAACTTTAAATTAAGTTCATAGACAGGCTACCGCTGGCGTTTCACATGCCCACAGGTAATCACGGG